>NC_048601.1:64333439-64535939 GCF_003668045.3 Cricetulus griseus
AGAGGAACCAGACTCTTTGTTGTTTTGTGATTTTTGAGATAGATGCTCACAATGTAGCCCTGGCTGGCCTGGAGCTCACAGAGATCCTCCTGCCTCTGCTGGTTGTATGCCATCACACCTGGCTTCTGGACTGGGATGTCTGAAATTGAGGGCTGGAGATGAGGCTCATGTTTAGCATGTACAAAACTCTGAATTAGATCCCAGATGCCCCATAGACAGCATGGTGGTGTATCCTGTAATCCTAGCACTCAGGAGGCAGAAGTAGGATTAGGAGTTCAAGGTCACTGGGATATATGGGACTCTATATAGAAAAATTATTTTGAGCAGGAAATGGAAGAGCAAATATAGTCTCATTGGAGTGTGAAGAAAGAAAAATTCAGGGTCCATTTTTTTGTTATTGTTTCGTGGTGAGGGAGATAATCTTGTTATATAGTCCTGGCTTGGGTGTCAGTGTATAGTTCCAGTTGCCCTTGAACTCTTGGCAGACCTCCTGCCTTAGCATCTCAACTGCTGGCATCATAACCCTGAGCCACCATGCCTGCCCAGCTTAAATGTTTTTAAGTGGAAAAATCCAGACATGAGTAAGTGTTGCCAGGTCTGCAGTCAGTGCCGACTGTTGGTGAATAGGCTACAGCGGTTCCAGAGACTCACTCTACCCTTTTTTCCCCAGGTGGTAGCCCATGGAGCCTCTCATGCCGTCCTATTGAAGTTCCTCCCGTTGCCCTTGACTCAGCTCCTCAACAAGTTGGGGCTGCTGACTCATTTCTCTCCTTTCTGCCGAGCATCTACTGAGAGCCTGGCCGAGGTCCTGCAGAAGCTAGGGGCTTCCCGTGAGCTCCAGGCTGTTCTCAGCTACATCTTCCCCACTTACGGTGGGTGGCTGCTGGCCCAGGCTCTTCTAAGCCACTGCCCTCCCAGCTTTTGGTCTTTCTTCCCATCTGCCTAGCTGACAAGCCAGAATAGACCCCAGGCCTGTGGATAAGGGCTGAAGAAGTCTGACCCCCGCTCGACTCTGGTAGAAACTTTTTTTTTTTAAATCTACTTTCTAGATTTCTTTTTCTACTTCTCCCTTTTATTTTTTTTCTTCTCTCCCTTTTTTTTTTCCTTCCTTTTTGGAGAAAGGCTCTTCCAGGCAAGCTTTGAATTCTTGTAGTCAAGGATGTCCCTAAATTCCTAATCCTTCTGCCTCCACCTCCCCAGTGCTAGGATTACATGTCCACTAAGGCTGGTGGTGCTGGAGATCAAATCCAGGCTTCCTTGCATGTTAGGAAAGCATCCTGCTAATTGAGCTATATCCCCCTCCACATCCCTCACCCCTCTAAGACAGGTTCTGACTTTGTTCAGGCTTGTCTGGAACTCTCTGTAGCCTAGTCTGGCTTTGACTCAATGGTCCTTCTTAGTTTTTGAGTGTTGAGGTTGTAGGTATGTACTGTCACACTGCTCAAGGGCCATTTTTCTCTAGCCAATAGTATTAGCAGGTCTTGGCAGGATAGTGGTTTTCAGGGAGTATATTTATATCCCACTAAGCTCTATATCTGCTCTGGGACTTCAGGAGTATTTGGATCCTGGGATGGACTCATGTGGCCCTTTACAGGAATGCCTGTTTCTTCCTGAATGGTGCCAAGTGACCACTCTTGCCTGCTCATCATTTCTTTCCTTCTTCATTCTGTAGGAGTAACCCCTAGCTACACCACCTTTTCCTTGCATGCTCTGCTGGTTGACCACTACATACAAGGGGCATTTTATCCACGAGGAGGTTCCAGTGAGATTGCCTTCCATATCATCCCTTTGATTCAGCGGGCCGGGGGCGCTGTCCTCACTAGGGCCACTGTACAGAGTGTGCTACTGGACTCCACTGGGAGAGCCTGTGGTAAGAGACCTGACTGAGCTTTGGGGTCAGTGGGCTGGGGTGAAAGGGACCTGGGGTCTCCCTGTAGATGAACCAGCCTATCTGTGCAAGGTAAGAGGCTGGTGAGATGGCTCAGTGGATAAGTGTTCCAGCCACTAGACCTGATGACCTCAGTTTGATTCCCACAGCCTACATGTTGGAAGGAGAGTACTGACCCTGCAAGTTGTCCTCTGACCTCCACATGTGGGCTGCAGCACCCTCACCAACACAAAATCAAGGAAGAAAAATACCATTGTTACAAAAGGTCAGGTTTGACATAATGGTTTTGTGAGAATGGCCAGAGATGAGGTTGGATACATAGGCTACAGCAGACCTTAGAAACTCTGGTGTTTTGTGAAGGTTGAGTCATCTGGGGAGTATTGTGGACATAGAACTTGGCAGCAGGAGGGTCTGGGACTCTATAGAACCAGTGTTCTTGGGACGGCAGGACTAAAAGGGACCTAAAAAGGTAAGCAAGTCCATGTGGGTGGGTGAGAAGAGCTGGAGAAGACAAGCACAGAAGCATTTGAGGCAAGGGCTGAGCGACTTTGCAGTGTACCTGGGGCCCGCTTTGATTAGAGGAACTTCTAAGGTCTGAGGAAGACATCTGGATAGTGTGTCTATGACAGACCTAATCTTTTGAGGCAGGGTCTCAAATTCACTAGCTGAGGCAGTCCTTAGAACTCATGATTGCCCCACTTCTACCTCCTAAATGCTAAGATTACAGGCATATGTCTGTATCTTGAAGTATATCATACCATGCCATGACTACAACTAAAGCTTTGAGTGAAATGTATTTCAAGCTTTCCTGGATTTATGTTTTATGGGGGATAGGAATGCACTGAACCTAGGGCCTCACACATGCTAGACAAGTGCTATACCACTGAGCTATATCCCCTGCCCTTAAGTGCTGCTTTTCCATCGGCACAGAGGCTGGCTGCACTTTATCTGCTGCTGTTTTAGCCAGCAAATGTGGCTCCACAGTTACTGGCCACTTCTCTAGCAGTGGCCAGGCCACTCAGGCTGTACCTGTAGGAATGCTGTTCCTGCAGACATGACTGCTGCCAAATATAGCTTTTAATTAAATCTAGCTTTTAATTAAATCTATTCTTCTACTTATCAATGAGACTCAAAGGCTGGGGTGAAAACCTGCTAGCTCAGAGAGGCTGAGTAGCAGCTAGCTGAACTGCCAAAACAAAAGGACCCATGCTACACTAAGTCCCTCCCTACTACTTCCTGTGCGTCTATCATCTTACAGACACCCTATGACTCTCTATGATTACTTTCTGTCAACTACTTGCTAACTCAGCCTCCTGACCCAAGGTTGATTTTATTTAATTAATGCAAATGCAAACTAGGGTTTCACAGTGTGATCAAATATCCCACAACACTTAAGAGAGATCTGGGGAAGGTTATAGGACCTTTTCTTCCTAGAGCTCACAGAAGCTCAGCCAAATTCTTGTGCTTACAGGTGTCAGTGTGAAGAAGGGACAAGAGCTGGTGAATATCTATTGCCCCGTGGTCATCTCCAATGCAGGAATGTTCAATACCTACCAGCACTTAGTGCCGGAGAGTGCCCGCTGTCTGCCAGGTAAAAGGGTGGTCTTCTGAACTGACATTTCGTCTGTGGAGCTTATAACTCAGCCTGGTGATGCTCCCCCTCTTCCTGGGCACCTCCCTGGCTGTCTATCTCTGGTCTGTGGCGCCAGCACTGTAACGTTTACATTTGGGAAACCTAGGACCACACAGGTGAAAAATCCCTTCTCAGAGGCAATGGCAGAGCTCTGAGGACTCTGTCATGTCAGATGCAAATGTCTAGGCTTTATTCTCAGGCCTTTGCCTGAGAAACTGGGACTTTAATAGAAAAGGACTCACTTAAAGTGCAGAAGAGGGCTGGGGATGAAACCCAGTTGGTGAGAGTGCTTGCCTGGCATGCATCAAGCCCTGGATTTGATCCCCAGAACCAGACAAGGCAGCTGTGGTGGATTTGGCTGTAATCCCAGCACCCTAGAGGGAGGCAGGAAGATAAATTCAAAGTCATCCTTGGCTATGAGACCCTGCCTCAAAAAAACAAACAAAAAAAACAAGGGCCACTGAAATGGCTCAAAGGGTAAAAAAGTATTTGCTGCTAAGTCTGGTAATGTGAGTTAGATCCCCAGAGTAGAAGAAGACAACCAAGTTGTCTTCTGTCTTCTCCCTGCTTATCCAGACATGTACTTGTCCATGCACACCCACAATTTAAAAAAGGAAAGGGAAAAAAATGAAGAAAAATCTAAACATCAAAGGTGAGGTTGAGACAGCCTGATTATCCAGAGGTGCTGTGAGTTAGCTGTGCTGGGAGCCAGCACCTATGACTAAGGTACACAGAGCAGAGGTGGTAGAGGTAGAAAATGTCTGAGGCTGTGTTTGACATAGCCAGGAAGAGACAGAAGAGCAGGTCCCTGCCAGGGTCTTGTAGAAACAGTTGTAAAAATGGCTAGGTCTCTATCCAAGAGGGCAGCTGAGCAGCAAGCTGCAGATTAGAAAAGGGAGCACCCTGAGACTATCCTGACAGGGAGTAGCTGTCTGGTCACAGCTCCTGCAACGCAGTCCCCACTGGCTTTCTCTACAGATGTGAAGAAGCAGCTGGCAATGGTACGGCCTGGCATGAGCATGCTCTCAATTTTCATTTGCCTGAAAGGCACCAAGGAGGACCTGAAGCTTCAGTCCACCAACTACTATGTTTATTTTGACACAGACATGGACAAAGCGTAAGATGCGAGGGGGTGGGGCAGACTGATGGCACTGGGCCTTAACCTACAAGACCCTGCTTCCACCTTTGACATGGTTCCAGGAATAGGCAGTAGGATGTGTATAGAGGGGGGAGGTGCACAGTCCCCAGTGTACTCCTAAAAAACCTTTTCATATCGAAGCTGTGTCTGTTTCACCCCTGTGGGGAGTTCCTGGAAGTGAACCATCTTTTGGGTGGTACTGGTAGCTTGGGGCAAGGGGGTGGCCTACTGATTGGCAGTCACAATTTCCTCATCCACAGGATGCAACACTATGTCTCTATGCCCAAGGAAAAAGCTCCAGAACACATTCCCCTTCTTTTCATTGCCTCTCCATCAACCAAGGACCCAACCTGGGAGGACCGATTCCCAGGTAGGGCTCTAGGTCCTGGGTAGTTGGGTGTGGGTCAAGGCAGGGCCAGGCAGCAGTGACATTGCCTTATACCTGCAGACCGATCCACAATGACTGTGCTGGTGCCCATGGCCTTCGAGTGGTTTGAGGAATGGCAGGAGGAGCCAAAGGGCAAGCGGAGTGCTGACTATGAGACCCTGAAACATGCCTTCATGGAAGCCTCCATGTCCGTGGTCATGAAACTGTTCCCACAGCTGGAGGGCAAGGTAGGGGTTGACACTCGAAATGCTGGAGGTCATAACACACCCCTAACTGCATTTGTCTTTTCTTGGGTTCAGATAAAGGCTGAGATACCAAAGTCCTAAGGAAGGATTAGGCCCTTGCAAACTCCCTTGCTCACCTTTGCTCTGCCCTTCTGCCTCCTCAGGTGGAGAGTGTGACTGGAGGATCCCCACTGACCAACCAGTACTATCTGGCTGCTCCCCGAGGTGCTACCTATGGGGCTGACCATGACCTGGCTCGTCTGCATCCTCGTGCAGTGGCTTCCCTAAGAGCCCAAACCCCCATCCCCAACCTCTACCTGACAGGTACACTGCCTCACTTTGCCAGAATCTGGGCTTGCCTGACAGTTATTTGTTCCCATCCTCAGGCCCTGCTGTCCCCTTCAGCTCCATACCAGGAACTGGGCTGCCTCTTTGGGTGGCCTTGATATGGAGGGATGAACACAAGAACCCTTGCTCTCCCATCCTCATTCATGGGCCATTGCTTTTGCCTTCTAGGCCAAGATATCTTTACCTGTGGGCTGATGGGGGCCCTACAAGGGGCCTTGCTGTGCAGCAGTGCCATCCTGAAGCGGAACTTGTACTCAGATCTGCAGGCTCTTGGCTCAAAGGTTCAGACACAGAAGAAGAAGGAGTAGTCCATTCAGAGATATGCTGGAGGAATGGCACTTTCTCCAACTTTTCTCATGGTGTCCTCCTACAGTGATTCCTTGCACATATAACCAAAACCACTTTGTTTCTACTAACTGCTGTAAATTGAGTCCTTCACCTAGACCTCTTCCCCTTTGTACCTTGCATTTCTACTTAGGGTCTAGTGTGGGCTACATAGCCTTGATGACTCACCATGAAGAATGCTTTCATTCCTTCCCCACACCCAACACTGAGCAAGGGTCAGGCACCCAGAACCCCTTAGGGTATTGGCTATTGGATTAGGTAGGTCAGGTCCTGCCCTGAAGCACTCTGTACTGTCAAAGGGAAGGATGACTAGCGTGGGTTTGGTGTGGCAACTCTCAAAGTGAGGCAAGAAACTCTCAGCCTTAAGTTTTGTCCTCTGATAGAAGCAGGCTGAAGGAGCATTCCAATCAAAGACATACAAAAAGACACCACTTTACCAACAAAATGTCCTATACACCAGCCAGCTGAGATCTTGACTAGAGAGAGAATGGTCAGCTAGGTAAGGAGGAGATGAGAGTGGAGACGTTGGGCCTCAATACAGGAAGCCCAGAGTGCACCAAGCCTAGAGATGGCCTTTGTGGTTGTTAGCACATATTAAAAACTGAGTTTTGGTCGGGCGTCGATGGCGCACGCCTTTAATCCCAGCAATCAGGAGGAAGAGGCAGGTGCATCTCTGTGAGTTCGAGGCCAGCCTGGTCTCTAGAGCGAGTGCCAGGATAGGCTCCAAAGCTACACAGAGAAACCCTGTCTCCAAAAAAACCAAATAATAATAATAATAATAATAATAATAATAATAATAATAATAATAATAATAAAAACAAAAACAAACAAAAAAAACAAACCCCAAAAAACTGAGTTTTGTTTTCCAAAATGCTTGGAATCAGAATTCCTTCAGATTTTATAGCATTTGCATACATATAACTTGGGGAACAAGATCCAGGACTAAACCTCAGATTCGTTTGTTTCATATACATAGACCAGTCATAATATCCTAGGTAATATTTTGAAAACTTGTGAGCATTCTATGACCTGTCACATGAGTTCATGCTATTAAAAAAGGCTTGCTTTGGGTTTTAGAATAGGGATTCTCAACCTATATGAATAAATTGGCAAGGGGGTAAAAATTTAAAACCTTTCACTTACGTTAAACAGGTACTAATTTTAATTCATTTAAATATAGTAATGTTTCAATGCTTTGATATCTGAAGTTTATTTTGGTTTCTGTTCAATAATGACATGAAACTACACTGAGATGCCATTTACAGAAGCTCAATAAAATATATTGAAAAATACTTATACCACAATAAGCTTTTAAAAAATAAAATCAAGCCATTATAGTTAAATTACAAAAAAGGTGAAAATACAAAACATAACTAACAGTGGCAATCTACTAATTGGCTAAACAAAACAAGGAAAATTATTTCAACATTTACTCATTTACTTAACATGGTAGTCTGAATTAAATTCCTATCACAGTGTAAGGAGGCCACCTTCATGGGTAGGTGGTTTGCTATGCTATGCAAGCTGAGGGGCTTCTCAAACTAGAGTTTCTAAGCTAAAATTCTTACAGCTTTCTTAGGGCAATGCCAAACTGAACCTTCCTAGCAAGAGTTTTTCAGAGAAAACTGTATCAGAGGGCTTGGGGCCCAGGGAAATCTTATCAATGTTCAAATGGCTCAGGGCATAAGCAAAGCATGCCACACTTCCAGAGAAAGAAGAAGAGTAAGCTTCACTACTACCAGGAGAATTCGGAAGGGCACACAGCTCTGTTTCCAGGGTAAAACATGTTTGCACATTTAGTTAGTTGTTTGGTCCAGAAGTGGCTTCTATAATCCATAGCAGGAAAACAAACTATTAACATGTATGACAAGCAGGTTCCCCTTAAGAAACGAACCTTCAGCCAAAAGCTGAGCAGGAGAGCAAGCGCAGAATAGTCTACAGAAGTGCTACTTGTGGCTTCCTGTGCTTTCTACATGCCAGCCCAGCCCCTGGTGTGGATGTCTCAGCTGGGCCATCACCATCTACACACTCTAGAAAAATATGCTTCAAGTATTCTACCTTTAAAAAATAATCCTGAAAATGACTTTTCTTTGGTAGGAGCCATCTCCTTACAGTGCAACTTTTCAAGGGAAACATTCCACTGTACTCTGTCAGCACAAGAAACCTTTGTCAGCAATCCAAAGGGGTGAGGCTTTGTAGACTCTGGTGATATTTCATGTGTCTCTCCACTGGCTGCCAATCTTGATTCCTGAAAATCAACCTTCCTGCCCTTCAAGAGCAGAAGTCAACAAGTTTAAGGTCATAGAGCCAGGAGCCAGGATTAGCTGTGTGAGCTCCAGTTTCAGTTACACCTCCAACAAGAAATTTGAACCCTGAAGTCCCCGGGGGTGTTCACAACACTGTCTCTCAGGGCTTACATCAGAACTAGTAACGCTGAAGTTACAAGATGAGGTTGAAAAGAAGACCTACCTGTGTGGAATGGAAAAAGCCAATCTACCAATGAAGCTAGGAAGGAACATAACATGAGCTGAGTCCTTCAAAACACTCGGACCTGAGTAAGCTGAGAGGAGGGGGAAAGCCTAACCACAGAACAATACCAGAAGCTGGAATACAGAGCACATGATGAGGGCAGAGGCAGAGAGGGAGTGTCGCCTTGAATGATGAAGCCAAGGAATCTAGTCTAGAATACAACTTCAGACAAAAGCTTCAGACCAGGGCACACATTTTGGAAAAATGGTTTCCAAAGCTGATATGAGAAAAGGTTAGGAGAACCAATTCAGGTGATTCTTGAAAATTAATGGAGAGTATGCTTAGTATTAGTTTCTTAAGAAAAAAAGGAGGACGGGGAGAGACTTCTGCGGTAAGAAAAATGTTATTAGTTTGCAGTGTGGAGTTTTCAGATGATTAAAGAAACTGAACAATACGTAAAGGAGCTTGATAGGTACAAGGGGGGAAATTCTGGTTGGATTACAACCAGACAATGTGGCTGAACTATTTACCATATTGGCTTCCCAAAATACCAAAGATAAAGATTTGTTGAGTAGACAGTCAAAGCAGTAGACACTTGACTTTGGGTACCTTCTTCCCCTCCCACCATAAGACAAAGGAAAATCTGGGAGAGACACCCAGAATGTCAACATGCATGGAACTCAGCATCCACTATTATTAAGTGTTAAGAACAAGATGTGAGAATGAGCTGTTGAATTAGGAGATTCTGATTAACTCAGTAACCTTGAGAAACAGGAGGAGAACAGATCAAGGTGAGTCAGTAAATGTCAGGAAGAGGAGGCAAGGCAATGGAAGCAACAGCAACTACAACAGGAGAGGTATGGGCACGCATACAGGCTGGAGGGAAGCATACAGGGGCGCATCAACAGGTCTAAAGAGGAAGAGAAAATGGGAAGGGGGAGCTAAAGAGGTGGCAGGGAAAGCTGAAGGGGACTGAGAAAGGCTTCCTCAGCTTGGGAAAAAGGTAAGAGAAGACTTAGGCACAGTTGAGAGAACATTAGCAATGATCGTATTTCCAGAAAACAACCTGGAAAGAATACAAATGTCAAGCACATGCTGCAGTCAGCATAGGCAAAGAACTGTTTTCTTCTTCAGACTGACTTCTCTCATCATAATTTCCCTCTTCCCATTCTTTCCACATCCTTGAGATTAGCTGACTCTTCTCTCTTTAGGTGTGACCACACAGACTAGAATAAAACTTCAGATAGCATAATCCAAGACATCCTCAGTTATGTCAGGGAACCTATTTGGTTTCTTAGTTTCATGAGCAGATGTCACAGGAGAAAAAAGACTTTACACATTACCTTGGCATCTTGGATGAGAGGACCATTAAACAGCAAGGAAAATGTGGAGAGTGTAGTTAGTTCCTAAATATCTACCTATCTAGCTAGTTATTGTAGACAATAATGGCAAAATGGTAGTTTGTGGAAAACCTCTTTCATACAGACCAAATTCCTCCTATGTGTCTTCTTTCACAAAGTATAAACCTGCCCCTTTCCAAGGAGTTCCTTCCTATTGGGATGACTGCAAGATCACACTGGTTCAATGATCAATACCGTATTAAGCAAAATAAAGCAAAAGCCCATGGAACAGTGACTTTACTTTCAGAAACTCCAAGTTCCCTTTTATGCTAGTACAACCAAAAAGTGCACACTTTCAGAAAAACATGTAGACTGTCAGACAGCTCAGACTTTAACACTCTTTAAACTTGCTATTCTGGTTTGCAGTTAAGGCCTCTGTAGAATATGTGTTCAAATCTCTCTGCCCATCAACATCCCACTCACCATTTTCTACCTCCTGTCTACAAAGCACATCTCTACAGCTTCCCTACTAGAGTTGCAAAGATAAGATGCTACCGCAGGGTGGTCCATTGTGTGGCCTGCCTAGGGTGGGGTCTTCCTTTGGTCACAGTAATGTTTCCACATGCTCCTCCTCACACTCCAAAGAAGAAAGGATGCTGGAACACACCAGCATAAAGAGGACACAAACGTAAAGAAAACATCAGCAGAGTTCAATGTCACCAAAGTGCAGGTGCAAACCTGAAGCAACCCCGTCTCGGCCAGCCCAGACTTGCCACCAAACCCCAGAGGGGGTCAGTCTTTTCATTTCTCTTGATTCGTAAACAAATCAGCAGGGAGGACAAGGTTCTTGCAGACAATAAAAAATAATCAAAGCTGAAATGAGAACAACACATTCCATTGGTAACGTTCACTTTTTTCAGAGAAATATACTAGTGTTGTGATTTTGAAACTGAGGTTCAGATGAAATGTCAGAATTAACACAAACTCATCTACCACCACAAAACAGCAGTTAATCAAAGTGCATGGGTCACCTTATTGAATATTAAAGACAATTAGAAATAAAACACGTATTAGAAAGTCAGACATTTAGTTAATGTGGTGGCTCATACCTGTAATCCCAGTACTCAGGGGGCTGAGGCAGAAGAATTATGAATTTGAGGCCAGCAAAGATTACATCATGGGTCCTGAGCTACAGTGAGAGACTGTCTCAAAAACAAACAAAAAAACAAAAACCCAAAAATCCCACAAAAAAAAAAAAAAAAAAAGCTAATGGTTGACAGGAGAGTAAGAGGTGTTTTCTTCAGCAGGGTAGCCAATGGTGACACACCCATGATCCTGTGAAAAACCCCTAATGAAACTCACTAGTTCATTTTAAAATGTGCTGAAAGATAGTTGAGCAGTTAAGAGTTCACGCTGCTCTTGCAAAGGAGTGGGGTTTGTTTCCCAGCACCCACACTATGGTTTACAACTATCCTTAACTCCAGTTCCAGGGGATCCAATGACCTCTTTTGGCTTATACTGGCACCAGGCACACAAGTGGTACACATATGTACAAGCAGGCAAAACACTTACACACATAAAACAAAATAACCTAAAAATGCTTTAAGTAGCAGAGGGAGACAAGGAGTAATGGTGTGGTGGTATTACCTCAAACACACACACACACACACACACACACACACACACACACACACACACACACACACACACACACACACACACGAAAACACATAGTGAAACTATGTGTAATTAATACCTACAAATAAAGAAATGAATCCTAAATAATGATGGCAGGTAGATAGAACTACTGGCTTCTACTGTATATTCTCCTTTTATTCTGAATAATTTTCACTTTCCAACTAAGACAAAACTAAGGAGGAAAAAAATCCTTAAAAGTTAATTATCAAGGATAGTAGCAGGCTAGAGCTAACTGTGAAGTTGACCTATTTATGACAGATGTTCTGAGCAGAGTGGCTTAGTCTATAGTGCTGTGAATTGTACAGGTGACCTGTTTGTTCCCCGAAGGAAGTCTGGGAATCGGTCGCATCTGGGTTATCAACTGTTCTTTGCCAATGTCCTTCCTATAGCCTAACAGAACAGGGCAGGTGCCTCGTGTAGCACCTAATGTGACTATACAGTTGCCTTCGAGAACCTTCCTCAGCTTTTGCTGTTGTGGGATGGTAGGAAGCCTCCTTTCCCTGGCAGACAGAAAGACTGGCCACAATAAGGAGGTGAGGCCTGCAATGCTAATCTGTGGAGTTACTTGAGGTCTAAATGCTTCTGGGCTCATCTGCTTTGAGAAAGGTGTGATATAGAACTTTATTGCCCAAAGTGTGGTCTGGCAGCATTTGGTGATCCCTAGAAATGAGGACGTAGACTCTACCCCTTACTTAGTGAATCAGATTTGGCTGTTGCTGCTGCTGCTGCTGCTGCTGCTGCTTCTTCTTCTTCTTCTTCTTCTTCTTCTTCTTCTTCTTCTTCTTCTTCTTCTTCTTCTTCTTCTTCTTCACTGCTTCTTCTTTTTTTTTAAGATTTATTTATTATGTATATAGTGTTCTGCCTACAAGTATGTTTGCATACCAGATAAGGGCACCAGATCTCATAGATGGTTGTGAGCTACCTCGTGGTTGCTGGGAACTGAACTCAGGACTTCTGGAAGAGCAGCCACAGTTCTTGACTGCTGAACTCCAGGCCCAGATTTGGCTTTTAGCATAATGTTCATGTGTCAAGAGCTGAAATAGTGCAAAAAGTGTTTAAAAGTGTCTGAAGTTACTATCAGGTACTGGTGTTGCCTTTGAGTGGAAACTTAGGACAAAAACAAACAAACAAACAAACAAACAAACAAGTCACATTTCCAGGCAGATTTGTTTATCTGGTCAAGTGTGACAAGCACTAAAAGGCCTCTTCTAGCTCTAACTTTGTAGATACATATATGTCTATAGATGGTCCTATTTGCAGTCTCCAAGGGCTGGGGACAATGACAGCAGCATCCCCAGAATTGGCCCAACCGAACTGAAGTTTCATATCCCTCCTAGACCTGACTCCTCCTTCCTTACCTTTAGGTTCAAACGCTGGTAGTCACTGGCCTTTGGCCTCCGAGTGACTTTGGATCTTTTTCCTTCTAGGGCAAAAGCAATAATCTGAGGAAAGAAAAAGGAAAACAGATTAACATTTGGCTCTGTGATGATGTACTTCAGTTTGTGAAATCAGAGGTAGATCTACAAAGAGGCCTGTTTAAATTTTATTCTCTCTCTCTCTCTCTCTGCACACTAGGCAAACGCTGTATCAAGCACAAGATACAACACTGTAGTGGAATGCTTGCCTAACATGAACATAGCCTGAGTTCAACCTCCAGTACCACAAAAGTAAGTAGCAAAATTGTAAAGATTTTAAAAGGGGCTTGGTTACAAGATCCTTTATACTATTTAATAGGGAACAACAGACCTAGGGTGTAGCCTGTGGGATCTGTATGGTTTAATTGTGAGGACAGAATCAAAGGTCTGCCACTTCCCTTGCCAAATAGCTCTAGGTCAGGGCTTTAAGGAAAACAAAACAAACAAACAAACAAACAAAGGATCATAGTCATTGATGGTTTCCTCTCTACAAATACATGTTTTGCACCCACATGCTGCTTCAACAACTACACTCTGATTTACCGCACTCATCACAAACATTTGGATGTAGAATGAAGAATGCACATTTTTACTAATGGTTTTCCCTTGTTCTTTAGAGCCAATGGCTATCACAAACTGAACTCCCCAATTGAACTGGTTACTGAAATTATCTTCTAAATCTCATGGCTCATTAGGAAATACAACCATTTTGTCATTAGAGTTGTTTCTAAACGACCCTGGTGACACTTTAACCCCAAATATGTGTACATTTATCCAGTTTCTAGGTTTGCTTCTAACTCTTGCTGGTTGCAGAAGAGCTGTCATTGGACTTTATGCTACTGGTATTAGAGACTACATAACTGAAAATATTCTTCCTGCCTCCAGATGCAAGACAGTTGGGATAGAAGCTAGAAATGGTACACTGTCTCAAGCATGGAAAAAAGGGAAGAGGTCTACACATCAAGAGCTCTGGTCCACAGAGGCTGGGTAACTTCTGAACTCCAAGTTACGGCAGGAGAACTCAAATAGGTCAGGTCATGATTCATGTCCAACTTGGCACTTTACAGCAGAACACACAGGAAACAGGTCACACGACTGAAACACATGATTTACAAAACTAGAGTTGTGTAAATCTTAGCAGGGTCTGAGGAAAAACTGAAGTTGATCTTAAAATCCTCAGAGTTCACAAGCAGATGAGTGGCAGGTAGCTGCTCATGCACCAAACTCTCAGGGTTAGGGAAATCCCAGTCTTCTCTTACCTTCCGTTTGTTGTGGTAAGCAATATAGAGGACAGCAACAAGAACAGCTGCAGTCACCAGATAAGCAAAGAAGTGGCTGCTCTCTGCACTGGTGTTTCCAGAACTGTCCTTATAAGAGTCATCCTTCTCATCATTCACAGACTCCCTAAGTGTCTCCTCTCGGTTCTCACTGGAGGAAGGGTCAAACACCTTTTCATTATCTTCTTCAAGCGGTGAGCCCTCTTCTGGCTCTGTATCACCCTCTTCAGTCTCCTTGGTTTCCACAGCTTCGGTAAGCTCTGAAGACTTCCCTGGCTTTAAAGAAAAGTCAGAGTCCCCTGCCGGTCTCTCCCCAGATTCAGTTTTGGAAGTAAGCATTGGTTTCTGTCCTTTTCCAGCTAGCTCCGTCTTGTCAATCTTGTCGGTCTCCTTATCTGAGGAGGGTTTGGAGATGCGGTCGTCCGCAGGAACTTTTGTGAGCTTATCTGAATCATCTTTTGGGGGCTTCTGCCTAGATTCATCGGGTTTGGGATCGGGTGGCGGAGGCTGCTGTGCAGTCCCGGTTGACTGGGTATCTGCTGTCTGGGGCTGATTTGGGGATTTGGCTGCAATGACCTGCCGCTGTCCAGATCCCACCGAACTGGAAACTGCTGCCATGGTCGACGCCACCGTCTCATCCGGGTTTGGGTTAGCGGGCTGCTGTCTCTGATCCGTCTGCCCGCCTGGCTCTCCGGGCTGCTGCCTCTGACCCGTCTGCCCGCCTGGCTCTCCGGGCTGCTGTCTCTGATCCGTCTGCCCGCCTGGCTCTCCGGGCTGCTGCCTCTGACCCGTCTGCCCGCCTGGCTCTCCGGGCTGCTGTCTCTGACCCGTCTGCCCGCCTGGCTCTCCCGGCTGCTGCTTCTGATCCGTCTGTCCACCTGGCTCTCCCGGCTGCTGCCTCTGACCCGTCTGTCCACCTGGCTCTCCGAGCTGCTGCTTCTGACCCGTCTGCCCGCCTGACTCTCCCGGCTGCTGCTTCTGACCCGTCTGCCCGCCGGGCTCTCCCGGCTGCTGCTTCTGACCGGTCTGCCCGCCTGGCTCTCCCGGCTGCTGCTTCTGACCCGTCTGCCCGCCGGGCTCTCCCGGCTGCTGCTTCTGATCCGTCTGCCCGCCTGACTCTCCCGGCTGCTGCTTCTGATCCGTCTGCCCGCCGGGCTCTCCCGGCTTAGACTCCACTTCCTTCTCAGGAGACATGGGGCTCTGGTTGGAGAGTTTTTCTTTAGAAGACTGAATCGGAGAATTATCGTTACCTGAGGTGATGAGTGGGTTAGATTCATGCGGCGTAACACCTGAAATAGAAAAAGCAGTTAAGCCCTCGGAAGAAAAAGCTGGGAGAAGAGAAGGGGGCTTGGCTTCTCAGCGCTGGAAGATGCCAGCGGTGATGGCCGAATGAGAGAAGGGTGGAGATGGCCCGAGGGTCGGGCCAGGAAAGGAGGACGCCAGCTCCGGTGGTAACCCGCCAAGGTGAAGACGAGAGAACCTGAGGGAGAGGGTGGGATGGGGCGGGGGCTGGGGGGTCTTACTCGCCACTGCGACACTTAGGAGCAACGCAACTAGGAACCGCATCCTGTAGTCTGCACTTCCGCCCTCTTCTGCTGACGTGAGAGCGGCGCGAGGGACTTCGAGCCTGTGGCCACTCCCTTTCCGGCGGGCTGTTCCTCTTCCGGCGCAGCCCCGCCCCGGGGGCGGGGCTAACGGGTGCGGGCTGTCAGCGGCTGAGTATTCCGGTAGTGTGCAGCGCACGTGAGGACCCGCTCTTCCTCTTTTTCTCAGCACCCTGACGAGCTCAACCGCCTCTTCCCTGTGCACGTGTCCTCGTGCTCTGGGAGTTGTTCTGCGCGGCTGGCGCTGCGTCGCCCCTCGAGGCTCATGATATGGGGTCGCGGGGCCGGGAGCCGCTTCGCCGCGTCGTCCGCCGGTTCCTCTGACATCTCCGTTGCTGGTGGTGCTTTTCTCACTCCACACCAAAACGTACTCTGCTCGGGGCTTTCCCGTCTAGAAACAAACACTTCATCACTTTCGTTCCTGGTCGGAATCTCTTTCTTGACGGTATCTAGGGCCCTCTGAATTTACCACGGAATTTTTTTTCCCCTTTTTCTGAATTTGTTTGTATTTGATACTGCATTACTCTGCGGACGGGCTAGCGTCAAGCTCGTGCCTCCCGAGTGCTTAGGATTGCATGCGTCTCGCCACGCCCCCTTCTGGGGCTATTTATTTATTTAAGACATAAGGTATCAAAGATTTATTTTGTGTGTACCACCTATGCGCGGTGTCCTTTGAAGACGTGTATCAACACTGCCTGGCAGCAATATATTCTTAATAATTCAAACAAGAAAGCAGAAAAAAAGGTAATACTTATAAAAATTTATTTTAGGGAAGCCCAGCAGTGCGGTACATGCCTTCAATTCCAGCACTCAGGAGGCAGAGGCAGGAGGATCTTTGAGTTCGAGACCAGCCTGGTCTAGTTTCAAGCTAGCCAAGTCTACATAGAGGAACCCTGTCTTAAAAAAACAAACAAGAAAATACTATTTTAGGGGATAGAGAAATGATGGATTAGTGGTTAAGAACACTAACTGCTCTTCCGAAGGACCTGAGTTCCATTCCCAGCGCTCACAAGATAGCTAACAAAGGTCTGTAATTCCAGTGTCAGGAGATTTGACACCCTCTTTTGGCCTCCACAGACATAGTACGAATATGGTGTACAGACATACATGTAAGCAAAACATACATTTTTTAAATTCTTGCTGTTTGTTCATCTATTGATTATTATTTGCATTTGTTTCTTGTATCAGCTGTGATAGGGCTGGGTTGTTTAAACAGGTTGCTTGAAATAATTTATGAACATTTGCCAGTTTAGGTATTTTGTAAACAATGATTTAACAAATAGCAGGTCCTAGCTCAAACCAAAAATCCCAAAAACTATGTTCGTTTTGTTTTTGTTGTTTTGAGACAGGCAGCTTATAGCAGACCTGGAGCTCACTCCAAAAAGCAGTTGACCTTGAGTTAGCATCAGTCTTCCTTCCCCTGCCGAGATTACAGTTGCGTGCCACCATGCCACGTTAAATGGTCCTCAAAACTGGGGAGGTTTAAGACAGAAGCTATTTTAAATAAAATTATGAAATTATTTTATGTGCATGTGTGTTTTGTCTCCATTTATACCTATTTATCACGTGCCTGTTTGGGGCCCAAGGAAGCCAGAAGAGAGAATTGGATCCTTTGGAACTGGAATTGAGAGATGATTGTGAGCTGCTGTGTGTGTGTGCTAGAGATTGAACCTGGGTCCTCTGGAAGAGCAGCCAGGGCTCTTAAACTCTGAGCCATCTCTCCAGCCTCAGAGGCAAAGGATCTTTTGAACTGCCAGATTTTGGAGGCCAGCCTGAAGAACAAAGTGAAACTCAAGTGCATAAATAGCCAGTTGTGGTGGTGCACGCCTTTAATCCCAACACTCAGGAGGCAGAGTCAGGCGGATCTCTTGTGTGTTTGAGGCCAGCCTGTTCTACAGAGTGAGTTCCAGAACATGCAGGGCTGTTGCACAGAGAAACCCTGTCTCAAAAAAAAAAAAAAAGCAAAAGTACATAAATAAATACAACTTTAATTTCATAAAGTAAGCAATCTGGTGAAGTACATAACTACCACATAGATGTTTATTCATGTTTACTGTAATGGTTCATTTTTATTGTCAACTCGATGGGCTTTAGAATCACCATGGAAAGAAGTCTCTGGGCACTCCTGTAAGGGATTATCTAGGTAAGGTTAACTGAGGTGGTAAGACCCACCCTGTGTGTGGACATTAGTATCTCATGGGCTCGAGTCTTGAACTGAATAAAATGGAAACCAAGCTGAGCACAACATAGAATATTCATACCTCTCTGCTTCCTGACTACAAATTCAGTGTGACCAGCCACCTCCTGCTCTTACAGCCATGATTTCCATTCCATGATGCTCTGTGTATTTCTGGGAACTGTAAGCCAAAGTTAACCTTTAAATTACATTTGTCAAGTAGTTTGCAATGATCTCCAGACAAATAACTGATTGAAAGCATTCCAAGAACTGCCAAGCAGAATATGAAAAGTGTGTATCAGCTGAGGAATGAACCATGGGACTGAGGACAGAAGGTTGTAGATACTTCTGGGGACTAATGAAAGGAGAGAGGGATGAGGATTCCTGGCAGAGTGAGCAGCACATGCAGTGTGAACCTGGTGTTGTGGGTAAGCCTAAAGAGCAAGCTTGTTGTGTGACAAGGATAATGATAGAGAAGGAGGTTGGAACAGAGCCAGACCGAGAAACCAGTGATCTGGGAGTTGACGAGAATGTAAGTTTTTATGCAATAGAAAATATGTCAGCTAACTCTGGTTGACAAGTAAACTGGGCCCACTCCAGCCAAAAAGGACTATAGCCATAAGAAAGTAACACTCTGTGAGAGGCCTGGATGTGAGATATGATATATGATATGATATGATATGATATGTAGTCCTGGATGGCTGAAATTTTTCAAAATTTCAAGAACTAGTACATAACACAACTACAGTTTTAGAAACAAGGGCCTTTTCTGTTATTTGAATAAAAATCCCTTTAACAGGCTCCTCACCACTTCTCCCCATCCTTTTCCTCTCCCCTCTTACATTACTGAAGAAAGAATAAAAATCTGATGAGAAGTCTACCAGATTATTTCAGGAGCTGGACGATAGCTCAGTGGTAAAGTGCTGCTTGCCTGACATGTGAGAAGCCCTGGGTTCCGTCTCCAAAACTCAAAAAAAAAAAAAAAAAAAAAAATCTTTAGAATGTTGACTCTGCCTTGGCTAGAGGAAGTGAACTGGTAAAGGAAACTTTTTCTAAAAGAAAATTCTGTCTGCCTGCTTTAAGATAAATGTTTGACTAACATTTAAGGATATTGGCTTAGTGAGGGTGTGGGTGGGTGGGGAGGGTAGTGGCAAATGATTAAACCTGACCTGGTGTCCACATTACTAGGTAGGGGAGGAAAAAAGGTCTGCTCACACAGAGCTCTTGGACACTGAAGAGGTTTAAGTAGGGGCAAGTTGTAATCAGAGTGGAGAATGTTTGGCCATTACTTGGCTGGTATCACAAAGAATTGACTTGGGTAGTAGGGGAAAGGGATCAGGAGACTCTTGCAACAGTCCCAAGTTGTGCACAGGCCCAGAGAGCATGATGGGAGGTGGTCAAACTGGAGATGCGATTGGAAAGCAGTACCAATATGCTTCCGAGGTAGACTGGAAAGGAAGCAGAGGAAAGACGGGGAGGGAGAAAGGAAGGCACTTTCTCCCTGAGGTAGGAACGAACCACTGCTCGAGAACCAGAAGGAAATGAATTTGCTTCTGGTCAATTACTTATTACTTTGGTTTATCTTCACTTTAGATGATTGTGATAGCCAAGAGGAGAGGTGTTGGCATGGTAACTGGAAATGTGAGCATGGAGTTCAAAGCAAATATAGGAACCATTTTCCTCAGTATTATTTTGTTTGTTTGTTTCTTGAGATGGAGTTTTTCTGTATAGCCCTGGCTGTCCTGGAACTCACTCTGTAGACCAGGCTGGCCTCAAACTTACAAAGATCATCGGTCTTCTGTCTCCCAAGTGCTGGGATTAAAGGCAGAATTTTTTTTTTTTTTACCTAGAGCTATTGTTAATATTTTTGTAGTCATATATGTGCACATGATAGTTAACTGAAAATACAGCAAGTTTTAAAACCATGCATACAAATCCCACTGTACAGGCCTCCAAGTGAGTCATGTCATTTGTCATCTGGGACATCATCTCCTTGATTTCCACTGATTTTATTTCTCTCTACATCCTTAGAAGTCTCTGATTTGTCACAGAATGTAGTGCTTCTAGAAGGAAAGTGAAATGAACAGTATCAAACAGCACCGGGTTGAAATAAGATTTCAGATTAGATGCTGCGCTGGCTGGTTTTACAGCAACTGGACATAAGCTGGAGTTATCTGAAAGGAGAGAAACTCAATTGAGAAAATGCCTCCATAAGATCTCGGGCATTATCTTAGTGATCAATGGAGGAGGGCCCAGCCCATTGTGGGTGGGGCCATCCCTGGACTGGTGACTGTAAATTCTACAATAGACCAGGCTGAACAGACAGGGAACAAGCCAGTAAGCAGCACTGCTCCACAGCCTCTGCACCAGCTCCTGTCTCCAGGTTCCTGCTCTGTTTGAGTTCCTGTCTTGGTTTCCCTCAGTGATGGACTACATTGTGGAAGCACAAGCCAAATAAATCCTTTCCTCCCTAATTTCTTTTTTGGCCATGGTGTTTCTTTGCAGCAACAGAAACCCTAACTAAGACAAAAGCTTCAGCCAAGTGGTAAGAGTTTGGCTGCAGGAAAGACCAGTACTGACTGTGGGCAGTACAATCCCATGGGTTGGGGTCCTAGGTTGAACAAAATGGAGAAAGTGAACTGAGCACTGGCATGCATCCACTCCCTGCCTGTACACATAAGTTAAGTGCAGGCATGCATCCGCTCCCTGCCTATACACATAGGCTAAGTGCAGGCATGCATCCACTCCCTGCCTGTACACATAAGCTAAGTGCAGGCATGCATCCGTTCCCTGCCTGCACACATAATGTGAACAGCGACTTCACACTCCTGCTGCATGACTTCCCACCATGAAGGGCCTTCTATCCCTTCTCAACCTGTGAGCCAAAACGCATCCTTTGTTTCTTCATGTGTTTCTGTGAGGCGTTTTGTCACAGCAATGGAAAAAGTAGCTAATATGGTTTCCAAATCGATGCAGCAACATAGTCTTTGGTGAAACCCAACTTGGCTTCTTTGCAGAGTCTATCAGTCGATCCTAAAATTCACATGGACATGCAAGAGACTCAGAAGGACCAAGCAGTGCTGTAAAAACAAAAACAACTGCCAGAGGACTCACACTTACTAATCTGATTGATCTGAAAGACTTATTTTATATTTATTACCTGTATCTCTATGTGTGTGCATGTTTTAGGTACCCACAGTGGCCACAAGAGGGCCCCTGGAACTGGAGTTAACAGGAAGTTGTGAGCTGCCAGAGGAGGGTGCTGGCAATAAACCTTTGGTCCTTTGAAAAACTGGCAAGTACTCTCAACCCATAAGCTATCTCTCCAGTCTCAACCTTAAAGCTACTGTAATACTTCAGTAGGTATGGTGCTGGTGTGATGATGTGGCTGGGATGAACAAGCTAAAACTGGGAGTTTAGAAACAAGCTTGCCCATTTGCCATTACTTCATTTTTGATGAGGATACCAGGACAGCCCGCCCTCCCTCTCTCCCTCCCTCCCTCCCTCCCTCCCTCCCTCGCTCCCTCCCTCCCTCCTCCCTCCCTCCCTCCTCGCTGTCTCTCTGTCTCTCTCTCTCTCTCTGTCTCTCTCTCTCTCTCTCTCTCTCTCTCTCTCTCTCTCTCTCTCTCTCTCTCTCTCTCTGTGTGTGTGTGTGTGTTTGAATAACACCAGGGCAGCAAGCCCACAAGCACACAAAAAGATGCTGTGTATCATTAGTGTTCGAGAAATATCAATCAAAATCAATGAAATACTATTTCAGAAAAACTAGAAAATAAATATTGCTGAGACAAAGGAGGGCCAGGGCTCTCAAGTAGGCATGTAACAGTACAGCTGCTAGGAGAAAGTCTGTGACTTCCTTAAGAAATTAAAATAGCTACTTATGTGGCTTTGCAGTCACACCCCTAGTTATGAATCCCCAAAGAATTAAAAAAGAAAAATTCAGCATTTACCTGTATGTGAATTTTGTTCTGTTTGTTTTTGTGACAGGGTTTCTCTGTGTAGCACTGGGGTTTAAAGTATGCCCACTGCCTGGCATACTTGCATGTGAATGTACATAGCAGCATTATTCATGAAAGTCAGATGGTTCTGGGAATGGAACCCAGGTTCTCTGCAACATGGTTGCAATAAATATTTGTCATGAAATGAATGAATAAGCACAAGGTGGGCAGGGAAGGAGGGTGGCTCAGGGATAGAATGTTAGCTTACTTCACACAAAGCCCAGGGTTCAATTCCCAGGATCATCACTGTGTGTGTGGCTAGCCTGGAACTTGCTACGCTGGTCTAGACCTCACAGATATCCATCCACCTGCCTCTGCCTGAATTGCAGAATACTGAAATTAAAGGTCTACACCATCATGCCTTGTGATATTTTGTTTTCTGAGACAGTGTCTCAAGTATCCCAGGTAGGCCTCCAACTCCATATGTAGCTGAGAATGATCTTGAACTTCTGATCCTTCTGCCTGTACCATCTTGGGTAATGGGGCGCCATGCTCAGTTTATGCTGGACTAGGAATTGAGCCCCGGGCTCTGGGCATGCGGGTCAGTCACTCTACTGACCGAGCCACATGCCTAGCTATTCAGCTACTCTTTTGAATAGGGCTTAAGTCACTGTTTACACAGTTCCCAGTTCTCCACCTTGTCTTAGTTCCTCAATGTGACCTATCTTATAGCTGCCAACTATGACCACCATCTCCTGGTAACCACTTCCTTATGAGGCAAAAAGCAAACAAATTGAATTCCAGTCAATAGAAACTGTTCAAGAACATCAGAACCCGACTGGCCTTAGTTATTGCTCAAAGTATGAAAGCAATTAAGGAACTCCCCCCACCCCAACACACACTTTTGCTCATTTTTCATAGCACACCTTTAGTTCCAGTACTGGTGAAGCAGAGGCAGGCAGATCTCTGTGAGTTCAAGGCCAGCCTGGTCTACAAAGCTACACAAAGAAACCCTTTCTTAAAAAAAAAAAAAAAAAAAAAAAAAACTCAAATAAAAAGATGCATTTGTGTGTATGTGTCCATGTGTATGACTGTATGTGCACTTGTGTCTGTGTGTACCAGAAAAGGGTGTCCAACAGTCTCCAGTCAATTGTTTGAAGGAATGTCTTTCCCTACCCTTGGAGTTCGAGTTTTCTAAGCTGGGCTGAAAGGTATGTGGGGGTCAGTTGTCCTGTTAATGTGGATGCTGGGATCCAATTCTAGATGATTGTACAGCATGTGCTCTTAAGTACTGAGCCATCTTTGTTTGTAGCCCAGCTGGAGAAACAGATAGTAGTCATAATCACAGTATTGTAAATGTACAATGCTACCTAAAAATGGCTTTAATGGCTTAAACAAAAACAAAACAAAACAAAACAAAACAAAACAAAAAAGCTGGCTTCAAACTCAATATATTATGTAGCCAACGATGACAATAAACTTCTGATCTTCTTGCCTCTACCTTCCAAGTGCTGGAATAACAGCAGCACCACACATCTGGTTTTACTGAATGCTGGGGACTGAAAGTTAGATGCTGTGCATGCTAGCCAAGTACTATAGCAAGCCCGGCATTGGTGGCGACATCATTAATCCCAGCACTAGGGAGGCAGAGGCAGGTGGATCTCAGTGAGTTTGAGACTAGCCTGGTCTACAGAGTGAGTGCCAGAATAGGCTCCAAAGCCACAGAGAAACCCTGTCTTGAAAAACCAAAACCAAACCAAAACAACAACAAAAACAAACAATTGGGCTATATCCCCAGCTCTGAAATATAAAAATATTACTCATGTTAAATGAATTTACTACTGTTGAAAATATCAAAATACTGATACAAGGTACAACATGGATAAACTTGAAGACACGACACAGGGGGAACTTGGTGACAAAAGACTTCATGTTGAATTATTTTGAGTAAATACCAGGATAAACAAATTTATACAGACAAAATAATTGCTGGCTCGCAAGAGGCTGGGGAGTGACCTTTCAAGAACATAGGTTCTCTTGGGAAAAACTTAAATTCTCTGTAATTGGCGGTAACAATGGACACACAGATACACAGTTCATTATACTACAATCCAATAAAATTGTTTTCTTTAAAAAAAATACAAGATGGCTCCCTTGGTAAAAGCACTTGCCACAGAAGCCTGAAGACCTGGGTTTCACCCCTGGAAGGTGGAATTGGCCCCAGAAAGTCCTCTGACCACCCTAAGAGCTTGTGCTTCCCGGCCATAAATGTGCTAATAACATGTCATTTTAATTTATTTATTTATTGCCCCCCCCCCCAGACAGGGTTTCTCTATATAGCCCTGTCTGTCTTGGAACTAGCTCTGTAGACCAGGCTGGCCTCGAATTCAGAGATCCACTTGTCTCTGCCTCACAAGTGCTAAGATTAAAGGCATGTGACGGCATGTCATTTTTTTTTTTTTTTTTTTTTGGTTTTTCGAGACAGGGTTTCTCTGTGTAGCTTTGGAGCCTATCCTGGCACTCACTCTGGAGACCAGGCTGGCCTCAGACTCACAGAGATCAGCCTGCTTCTGCCTCCCGAGTGCTGAGATTAAAGGCATTCTCCACCAACGCCCGGCTTTGCTTGGGATTTTCTAAACTCAGCTGGTATGACTCTAAGTGGTCTGTAAAAATTTAACCCAGGGCTTGGCAGGAAGGCAGTGGCTTGATTCAACAAAAGGTCTAAAGAAACATCCAGAAACAGTCTTGCAACTGTAATTTTATTTTCTTTTGTGAAAATAAACTGGGAGTTTAAATTGCTCCAAAAAAACCATAAAAACGAAATGAAGTACACACAGAAGAAGCTTGTGAGGTGGTGGGGGGAGGGGCAGAGAGTCTTACAACTTCCATGGATTGTACTAGCACGACTGAGGTGACAGGAGCCAGACATCGGGGACTGGGTCCTGCCCGCCACTCTGAGACTTCGAGGTGAGAAAATTCAACTGGGCACCAGAGAGGAACATAGACTTCTTGGAGGCACCTTGAGTCCCTTTAAATGCAGGGGTGGGGGAACCGTTTCAGAGGAAGGACCCTTTTTCCCCACCACAAGCTGGAGGCTGGCCCGTTGGGGCCCAAAGAGAGAGGGGGGATGCTGGTGGGAACGACCAGGCCAAGATGTTATTACACATGATCATGGCCTTACACTGGGCAGAGGACAAGGGCATGAACTGATGTTGAACACATAACAAAAACTTGAGCAAGGGAACAGGGGTGACCTGGAAGAAAGGAAGCCAGGCTAGAACTCCAGGCCAGGCAAAGTTGCAGATGTGGTGGGGGAGCTAGGGCAGGGGGGGGGGCTGGTGAGGACAAAGGAGGGCAGAGAGTCAGGAAGAGCAGAGGTAGAGAGGCGTCTTCTGCCCAGGTAAACCCACCACAGCTCGTGGGGAGAGCGCCACACACTGCTTTTCAGTGCTTTCTTGTGAAGATTTGGGGGGTGGGGAGTTGAGGAAGGTTTTGTTTTTTTTTTTTTCTTTTCTTTTTCTTTTTTTTCTTTTTTTTAAAAAAAGCCTGAAGATCAGCTACTGGTTACATCTACACTTGTAAAGCACTGCTGTTACCAGTCACTTTACAGAACAGTCCAGAGTGGTCAAATATTGACCAATAATGTTTCCTTCCCCCCCCCCTCCTCTCGTCTGAACCATTACTACTTGGAGTCCCGAGACTGCCTGCATAGAACAGGGGGCAGCTTAGTGGGCAGACTTGGTGACCAAGGAAAGAGGCTGGGCCTGTAGCACGGGGAGGGCCTGATGGGCATGGAGGGTGGCTGGGAAGGAAGGGGGAGAGGTCAGCAGGGCAGAGGGCACGGAGCCCAGGGGCAAAGGCCTGGATAGGAGTGGGGGCTGGCTGCCCATCTGGCTGGCGTTGCTTGCTGTGGCCTTAGCTGACAGGAAGGCAGCTGAATGGAGAGCCAGCTGGGCTCGGGCCTCCGGTTTGGTGGTGAGGGACAGGGGCTGGGCTTGCTCGGAGTGGGTGGCTGCAGGGGCAGCTGGCGATGCCAAGGCTGCGGAGGGAGTTGCAGGGGAGTCCAGCGTGCTGCCATGGGAAGAGGCAGGGCTATCGCAGGGCTTCTCAGGGGGCAGGTACTGAATACATGGCTTCTTGCTCTTAGAGGCCAGAATACCTAAAGGTAAAAACAAAAGGAGAAATCATCAGCAGACAGCAGTGTGTGTGTGTGTGTGTGTGTGTGTGTGTGTGTGTGTGTGTGTGTGAGGAACAGCAGTGGCTGCACACAGGTACAGCTAGCCTTGTGGATCTGTGGCTCCCACTTGTGGGTTCAACTCAGAGCTGATGAAAAATATCCAGGGGAAAAAAACCTTTGTCCATACTAAACACATGCATTTTATTTCCCTTGCTATTTTTTCACGAAGCAAATAAAACCTAACAGCTATTTCCACAGCATTCATTGTGCAGGTTGTTATAAGGCATCTAGAGTTGGTATAAGGTAGATGGAAGATATGCGTATAAGCTATATATAAATACAAGGCCACCTCACTCAAGGGACACCTGTGGATGGGCTATCTGAGAAGTGGAGTATGGTGGGGCCCTAGGACTAATTGAAAGGATATTGAGGGATAATTGTACATTGGAAACATTAAGATTGCTTTAAAAATACCTGAAAAATGATATTGTATGGTGTGTGTGGAGGGCAGACGTTAAGTCTGGTCATTTTCTACTGTTTTACACTTATTTTTTTTTTTTTTTAAGTGTTTTACCTGCATGTACGTCTGTGTACTAGGTGTGTGCCTGGTACCTAGAGGTCAGAAGAGGGCATTAGATCCACTGTGACTGGAGTTACAAATGGGTACAAGTGCTCTTCACTGCTGAGCCAACTGTCCAAACCGTCCACCTTATTTTTGAGGCAGTCTCTCACTGCATACAAAGCCTGTTGTTTTTAGTAGACTAGATGACCAGGTTGCCCTGGTGATTTTTACATGGGTACTGGGAGTCTGAGCGCAGGTCCTCATGTTAGCACAGACTTTATCTACCAAGTTGTTTCTCTAGTCCTTGGTTAATTTGTTTGACACAGGCTCTCATGTATCCCAGGCTGGCCTCAGACCAGAGCCAAGCACGACCTTGAAGATCTCTGTCTACCTCTGGAGTGTTAGGATAGACGCACAGTACCACCCCTGTTTTGTGTGGTGCGGGCTATCAGGCTCAGGGCTTCATGCATGCTTGGACAAGCATTCATTCCATCACCTGAACTGCATCCCCAGGCTTTTCAAAGAGTCCAAGATTAGGAAACTATACTTAAGAATACCCGGAGAAGGCACAATCCAAAGACCGGATGCCAAACTGACAAAGATCCACTCAGAATCTGACCAGAGAGAAACAGTTCAAAGTCTTCTGCCTCATCATCCTCTTCTTAAACCCCTTAACTGTTAAGAGGAATCTCTACTCGGTTTGCTTTCAGATCCTTGGCTAATGACACACTGCTGAGCACTGTGGCCTGTAACAGACTTTGCATCATCGCTATATTTTACTACCGTGTGTTACTACATAGGAACATATAGGTCACGTGGAAGAAAGGAGGCCAGTGTACCACAATGGCACAAGCAGTTGCACATGTGTTACATATCAGCTTTATACTGAGATAAGCCCACAACCTAAAAACCTGTCACGCTGAGCGATGCTGTGTGCTAGCTGTCATCCACTACAGCTTCTTGTGGGATGTGGTTCCTGAACAAAGGCAAACACCGTTCTTCTAGTGAGCAACCGAGGAAAATCTAATTCCAGTGAATTCATATAGGTAAGTGGTGTGATGGTCAATCTTCACCATCTCCATGGAAACATGCCTCTGTGTCCATAAAATGCTTCCAAAAAGTTAACAGAGCAAGGAGAATCCACCCTGAACACAGGTGGAGCTTAGACTAAATAAATAAAGGAGAAAGCAAGTTGGGAACTCACTTTTACCTCCCTGCCTCCTGACCAAGAGTACAGTGTGATCAGCTGTCATGTCCTCCCACCAAGAGGGATGGTATTCTCAAGCTCTTAAACAAAACAAATCCTTCCTTAAGTTGTTTTTGTCAGGTATCACATATTTTGTCAAAGTAACGAGAAAAGTACCCAATCCAAGTGCTGTGATTATCTCTAGCCTGCCACCTGTGGAAGGGAACTCAGAGATCAATTCCATCTAACTCCTGTTTTTACCACATGCAGGACACAACCCTTAAGGGACAACTCAGTGACTGAGACATGCCTTGGATTTGAAAAGACTGTGTCTTTCCCTTTAAGACAGTTATTATTATGGCTGGGGGGTGGGTGGCACACACCTTTAATCCCAGCACCCAGAAGGCAGAGGCATCTCTGTGAGTTTGAGGCCAGCCTGGACTACAGAGAGAGTAACAGGACAGGCTCCAAAGCTACACTGAGAAACTCTATCTTGAAAAACCAAAAACAAGTAAGCAAATAAACAAATAAACAAGATACTTATTATCTTAAGGAGGGTAGCTGGGGAGACCCCAAACCCTCCAAACTTTTTTTTTTTAATTTTATTTATTTATTATGTATACAACATTCTGCTTCCATGTCTATCTGCACACCAGAAGAGGGCACTAGATCTCATAACTGATGGTTGTGAGCCACCATGTGGTTGCTGGGAATTGAACTCAGGACCTCTGGAAGAACAGTCAGTGCTCTTAACCTCTGAGCCATCTCTCCAGCCCAACCCTCCAAAGTTTTATATGAGGGGGCTGGGATCAAACCCAGAGCTGACAGGCAGTTCTCCTAGAGGCCGCAGCCCAGGACTCACCCTCTGCCTCTTGGATTTGCTGCTGTGACTGTGTCTGGGACAGCTGTTTTTCCCTCTTCCTCTTCTTCTTCTTACCCTGAAAAATATGGCCACAGGAGGAGATGAATAGGGACAGACTAACCCCAGCTTGGCAAGAGGACCCCAGATCACCCCAGAGCACAGGTTCTAACCCTCCTTCTCTTGATTGCTCCTGGTGTGGGTGCTAGAGAGTGACCCGCCCTTCTTTCTCAAAAAGTCACTCTGGTTGGGGCAGCCAGGCCTCTTGGTCTTAATAGCCTTCAAGCTATTGTTTCTTTCAAGCTTTACTCCCTAGAGGAGCGGTTACTAGTCTTTAAGAAGCCTCCTCACCCTGTGTGTGTGTGTGTGTGTGTGTGTGTGTGTGTGTGTGTGTACAATGCACACGGGGACCAGAGGACCGGATGCCACTCCTCAGGCATTGTCCATGTCCACCTTTTTTGGAGACATGGTCTTTTCAGTGGCCTGGAACTTGCCATAAAGGCTAGGCTGGTCAGTGAACCCCAAGGGTTTGCCTCTCTGTCTCTAGTGCTGAGAGTCTAAGAATGCAGCACCACGTCTGGCTTTGCACATAAGTGTGTCAAAGATTAATACTCGTCTTCTTGCAAAGCAAGTATTTTACCTACTATGCTATCACACTGGCCTGGTTGCTGATCTTTCCTGAGGTGTCCCAGGACCCTCTGAAAATTTGATACAGCTATGAACCCTCTTACCAGGAAAAAAAAAAAAAAGGAAATCATATTTAAAAATCTGACAAGTTTCAAAGAATTTCTAGACATGGCCCCTAAGGATCCAAACTTAGCTTCCTTGTTTCTAGAGAACATGGCTTCTCCTCTAAAAGCAAGCTTAAATTGCTTGCTTTCTCTCCTCTTCATTCTGAAAATGCATAGCTCCTGGGGGGATGGGAGTGGGTGGGTGGGGTCTGAGTTCCCGAACAGAGGGACACACACATAGTTGTGTGTTTGTGTGTCTAGGTGTGTGTTTCCATATACGAGTTCCCACGCAGCATGAACACACACATTTGTGTGTTTGTGTGTCCAGGTGTGTGTCCGTGACTGAGTTCCCACACTGCATGAACACTTACATAGTTGTCCCGGGCTGACCAGGTTGGGTAGAGCTGTGCGTGAAGCTGCCGTTCTTTCCGGGCAAGCTCATAGTATTTGGCCTGTTCTTCTCTAGACAAGTTGTGCCACTGAGGGAGAGAGGGTTAAGACACACAGGGCAATCAGGATAGGGGACAGTGAGGCCCGATTCCAGGGCGAGTCACAGGAGGGCAGGCAGGCCTTACCTTTCTTCCCAGGATTTGGTTAATGGCGGCACTTTCCTTCAGGGTGCACTCAGCCACCACCTTGGCCCTCATCTCCTTCATATACAACATGAAGGCATTCAGAGGCTTTTTCACATGAGGCTTCTTCTCCTCCTCCTTTTTCACGGTCACTGGGGATTTTCTGTGGAGGCATGTGGCTATAGGTTAGGTATCACCACCATCCAGCTGCCCCCATCCCTGCCTTCACTGAGGCAGCTGACCTCTCCTCAGGAGGAGAGGCTTGTCTGGGTGTATGACTGCTTTAAGGGTCTGAGGGGAGGGGAAAGAGGGAGGGAGGAAAGAAAGGAAGGTAGGAGAGAAAGAGGGAGGGAAAGACAGACAGAGGGAGGCGGAGAGGGAGGGGAAGACAGAGAGAAAGAGGGGGAGGGAGGAAGGAAAGGAAGAAGGGAACGAGAGAAAGAGAGAGATGGGGAGAGAGGGAGAAAAGGAGGAGGAAAGAGAAGAGAAGGAAGCAGGGTATGGCTCTCTGGGCTCCTCAGCCATGATGCCAGTGGTGTGGGCTTCCCTGCTGTCTCTCCAGCAGAGAGTATAAAGTCTGGGTCTTTGCTCTGGCATTAGCTGTCACAGAGTCTTGAGAAAATGAATTACTTTCTCCTTTCCTGGCCTCACATTTTATTGGGATGACAGGGAGGGGAGGGAAGCTAAACGCTTCCTTAGTTCCTCACAGCCACCAGAACTTGACTATGAGAACAGATGCAGCAAGTCTTAAAGGAAGGGACACAGAAAATCAAAGAGAACAGCCTCCTGGAGAGAAAGAAGATAGGGCTAGGATTACAGCTGACACCAGGAGAGAAAGCCAAATGGTATGGGCTGTGCAGAGAGGACCGGCCAGTGGCTCACATCCCCCTCCATCCAGAGGGTCTCTTACTTACGCACTCACTGCAGGGCTCAGGCTGGGGGGTGCTGGCTCCTGCTTCACAATGGGGGAGACGATGGCAGGGTGGGGGATTCCTGAGGTGGGCAGGCCAGGGTGGGCAGGAGCCACCATGTGTGGGGAGAACCGACTTGAGACCAGGCTGCATAACAAACAGAAACAAATGAGAACAGAGAAGCAAGGGCTGCGTGTCACCCAGATGGTTGTCATCTGCAGAATTAGGCAACTGGTTTAGGGAACGCCTAATGGTGCTATCTATTCCCTTCCCCTACCACATACAAGGTACCCAAGCCTGGTGCTGGGTGTAGGTGGGATGAAAAACACAGAAGGTAGCCGGGCGGTGGTGGTGCACGCCTTTAATCCCAGCACTCGGGAGGTAGAGGCAGGTGGATCTCTGTGAATTCAAGACCAGCCTGGTCTACAAGAGCTAGTTCCAGGACAGCCTCCAAAGCCACAGAGAAACCCTGTCTCGAAAAACCAAAAAAACAAAACAAAACAAAACAAAAACCACACACACAGAAGGTGTGGAGGCCAGAAAGCAGGGGATATAGAGAAAGGCAGGACTATAGGCCAAAGGTTATCTGTCAGTCCCACTGTCGGGTAGAGGCACCCCCGGGGAGAAATTTCCATATATTACCTGATGTCATCACAGAAGATAATACATTTTCTCTGGCTTCAGTGTGACATGTTCAAAATGACTCTGTTCCACAGAGCCTGGTATGTGGTAGGAGGGTAACAGGCTAGGGCTCTGAGGCTTTAGAGGTGTGTGTGTGTGTGTAGAGGTCGGTGTGTAGGAGTTCTGGGGTCCCTATTCTGGGGTTGTGGTGTAAGGAGCATTGGGCAAGAGGTAGCCCCTCATCAAAGAGAAGTGAGGATCAGGGAACCCCATATCTGCTCACTAACCTACAGTTTACAGGCTGGTTTGTGGCCAGAAGTGAGTGGCATGATCACTAAGAGACAAATATCCCAACATTTAATGTAGACAGACCCAGCCCAAGGACTAACCTGGACATTGAGGCGTTCATGGCAAGGGCAGGGTAAGGATGCCGGAAACCACCAGGAGGGAGTGAGTACATGGGCTGTCCTTGCCTGTGAGGGTGAGGAAGGAGAAACATGATCTAGTCAGACATTAGGGATGTTTAGGGGACTGGGGCGGGGGCAGGTGGAGAGAAATGATGAGAAATAGAGGCAGGAAGTTAGAGGAGCTGGGAGGAAGCTGTCTGAGGTGAGAGTGAGGGTATTTGAGTCCTGGGATCCAGAAAGCAGAGCGCAGCAGAGGAAGGAATGAGGGTAAGAAAGGCTGGGGGTTTCCTTACTGTGGGACAAGCCAGCCAAGGGGATGGGGGATTTGTCCGACAGCTCCTGGAGACAGTGGGTAATACGGTGACAGCTCAGATGGATGAGGGGGCCGGGGGATTCCTGCTTCCAAAGAGAGACGTGTCAAATACTTCCCTCACCCTGACTTCATAACGCACATAACCTCCAATAGGAGCCTCCCCCTCCCCTGTTGTCCACACCCTGGAAAGCCCCTGTCTCTCATCATTTCTGCCCTTCCCAGCTTCAAGCAGCTCTGGTTTGCCACTCAAGGACATCCAAAGGGAGGGAGGCCCTGTATACCTTCCCGCTAACCACGCAGAGGCTTTCTCTGTGGTTGTAACTTTCTTTTGTTTTCTGGACAGGCATCCATACATGGTCCAGAACACACCCAACAGAGAGGAAAAAAAAAAAAAAATCCCGAGTCATCCTTTAACTAAAATTCTAGAAAACCTGCTTCATTCCCAGCACAATAAACTTACTCTGCCACCAAACCACCCTGCCTCTAAACTCTGGATTTCCACTCTACCCTTATCCCCCTCACCACAATAATCGTTATTTCTCCAAACAAGGGCTCTGAAGATTTCTAGAACCTCAGTGGCTCAGGAGGAATGTTATGAAGACGTTGGCTCCCAGGGATGGACAGGTATGGTGGGCAGTTAATTTTCTCCAACAACACATAAAGCCAGCCCCGCCCCTCTGTGTTATATCTATTTTAAAGTCTGTCCAGAAGGCCCTTATTTGAAATGTATGGTGCAGGGCACACGATCTGGTTTACAGAGGCACAGCCTCAGATGGACTGGACAGAACTCTGAATTTACAGGCTCTACACTTAACTTGTTTCGTTGCTTTTAGTCCTCACAAGGCAAGGTGACCAACCCTTTGAGATCTGCAACAAGATCTGAACACATACCTTATCCATTCAAGGACTCTTCTGTACCCCACCCCATGGGAGCACAGCGGGCTGCAGGGAGCACTCACCTGTCTTTGGATCGATCTCCGGGGAGAGATGTGTGGGAGGTGACGCAGGGGAGAAGTGGTCGTTGCTGTAGGTGATGAGGGGTGTCAGCGGGTGCATGTGATGGGGGTGTTGAACAACAGGAACTTTGTTGGACTGCAAGAGAGAGAAGATGGATAGGCACAGAGGCCAGGGAGGTGGCGTGCACAGCCGCGCAAATGTGTGTTGGCTCTTTTCTGTGCAACACCCTATCCAGCCCTCATAACGGGCCTCGAGAGAAGGAAATGAAACGAGAGGATGAGACAGGAAAGCGAACCCCTCTCCAAGCCCGCACAGCAACCCTTCACAGGTGCAGTGAGGAGCCTGCGGGCTGCATAGTTCCAATGGACTATGTGATCTCTGTGCGTGGGAGAGGACTCGGCACACTTTTTCGACCACTTCCACAGAAAGAGGGATCTCAGGTTCATCACCAAGTTCAGACTTACACATAAAGGGCACACTGAACTTGATGCTCCTCCCTGCAGCCGTCTTTTCATTTGTTCACACCGCTAACGCCCATCTGCTCAGTTCCTGGAGCTTCTAGGCTCACAGGTCTTTCTGTGAGCAGAGCAAGGGGTGGAAAATCCATCCCGGTCCTCATCTGTGCTGCTGGCCTTGGTGGTGGGAATGGGCTACACACTGAGCAACTTCCCAGGCCTCTGTGGTTGTTGGATGCAGTAGCATGAGCAACGTTAATGCCCTCCTACTGTTTCCACTTTATTTACTGGACATCGCCAACGGCTCTATATCCATGAATATACAGCCCAACTGAAAGCATAAACAATAACTAATCCATACCAGGTTGCTAAGAACCCAGTACATCCAAATGATGTACTTGGGTTTCTTGGGGATGGTTTGTCAAAGGATGATTTTTGGCATCATAGACGCAACAGAACTATTACCAAAGAAAGTCGAGAGAAGAATTATGGAGAATGGTCAGAAGGCTCAGTGGGTCAGGGTGTTTCCTTTCATCCTTCCTTCCTTTAAGACAGGGTTTCTCTGTAGCTTTTGAGACTGTCTTGGAACTCCATAGCCTTGAACTTACAGAGATCCACCTGTCTCTGCCTCCTGAGTGCTGGGATTAAAGGTGTATGCCACTACCACCCCGAAAGTTCAAAGTGTTTTCTGCCACACCTGACAACCTGCGTTCTATACCTAGAACCCACATGGTAGGAACTCTAACCTCCACGAGAACACCATGTAACAAGTATACTCACATACATACGTATAAAGAAATATAATGAAAAAAATAGAATTACATGAAACAATTGGGAATTGGGAAAACACATAAAGTGACCGCTACACAATCACACCATTTAAGCCAGCCCATGCCATCAACATCTCATATGTCATCTATTTGCTTTCGACAGCATCTCATTATACGGTGCAGTCTAGTCTCAAACTCATGACCATCTGTTCCAGCCTTCATGCCTCCATTTTTAATTTATATTTACTTGTATCGTTTTGTGATTTTATAGTAAGAAGTCTTGGACTGGGGCATGTAGCTCAGTGGTCTAGCATGATTGAAGGCCTGGGTTTGATCCACAGCACTGCATTAACTGGGTGGTGGCACACACCTGTAACCCAGGCCCTTGCACTTGGGAAGTGGAAGCAGAAAAAGCAATGGTCAAAGGTCATTCATTCTTTGTGTTCTCTCTCTCTCTCTCTCTCTCTCTCTCTCTCTCTCTCTCTCTCTCTCTCTCTCCCTCCTTCCCTTCCTCCCTCCCTCCTTTCTTCCCTCCCTCCCTCCCTCTAGTAAAAACTCTCAGTTGCCCATGTGCTGTTGAGTCAAAGAACATAGAGCAAAGAAATCTGAGTTCAATTTGCAAATCTAGGTATAAACCAACCTAAATGTCCTGCGGGTTGTTACTGTCTGCCACTAGGGGGCATTATTGTCCAGAAAATGAACTTGGAGGGGTCTGACAGTGTTGCTGGCCTCTTTTAGGAGGCTACAGTCCTACTCTGCTTTTCTCGCTCTCTTCTCTCTCCATCTGCCCTAGGGAGCTTGATGACCACAGCACAAGCTGAGGTCACGGATCAGGAATGAACAAGCCCCAGTTGATGAGCTCAGCACAAGACACAGAGGACACAGAGGGCTTGCTCAACAAGGAATGCACCCATCCAAAACAGCCAAATCCTTCCTGCAAGCTACATAGTCCGAGCACCTTCTCAGCCAGGTGTCTTGTCAACCAGTTTTCCCCAGCTATTTTAAAGTTTTGTGTGTATATGTACTCATATGGAGGCCCAAGTTGACATCCAGGTGTCTTTTTTGATCATTCTCCTTCTGATTATATGAGTTTGGAGAGTCCCAACTCCCTCTGGTCCCCACACTTTATCTGCCAAGCCAACTCCCTTTCTTTACCTTTCTAGGACATGGGTGTAACTGTAACAGAGGCTGGCTTGTGACCTACACAACTGCTTCAGTCTTTTTCAGTCTTTTTCCTCAAACTCTCAGCTCTTAGGGAAGCAACCTCCCTACTCCCACCCCACACACATACTTCAGAGTATATTTCAAGCCCAAAGTAAAGGGAATCACTAATGGCTCCCCCATGGAAACACCCCAGAACTCCTTCCCCACTGTATCCCTCCCCCATCCCTTAACCTGATCAGAAATCAGATGCATGGGAGTTTATGGCTCAGGAGAATAGACCCTTCCCTTTCGCCATCACTCATGAAGGAGTCATGGACTTGACAATGGCTGCCCAGGAAATCGCCCAGCACTTCAGTAGGCAACTAATGGTTTTCAAAATATGACTACTAACCATCAATGATCTATTTGTAGATAGAGACTGTCATGTACGTACGTGTGTGTGTGTGTGTGTGTGTGTGTGTGTGTGTGTGTGTGTGTGTGTGTTGGGAGGAGTTGTTTGTGAGAGACTATGCAGAAAAGCAGGGCTCAGGGAAAAAAGAAAACCAAAAATGTTGGCAGTGACATCAGCTTCTTTGAAACATCACAAGGCCCATGAGAGGGAGCAGGACAGGAAACAGTTGGGAGAGGCTCCAGCAGACTGAGGAGTTCTGCTGCAGCGTTTCCCCACGCTCCAACTCTTCTATCTGTCCCAGATGATCAGCTAAGACATGGGTTGCTCCATTTCTTCTGTCGTCCAACCCAGGCAACAGAAAGTATCAGCTTTGCTGTGTCCCTTGACTTTTAACCTCAGGTTTGTTGCAGGAATAGTCCCAAACTCCTTGTGTATTTCCTAAGCGTATTCCTAAGACTTGCATGGCTACTTAGCTGGACTCAGCTAAACTGAGATGTGTTACAAGACAAAGGACCAGCAAGTAAGTGTGTTGTCACACACTTGTCCAGCAGACCTCACATTCCATAATAAGGATTCATTCCTTATTTATTTATTTATTTGTTTGTTTGTTTGTTTGTTTTGAGACACAGTTTCTCTGTGTAGCCCTGGCTGTCCTCAAACTCACAGAGATCCGCCTGCCTCTGCCTCCCGAGTGCTGGGACTAAAGGCGTGCGCCACCACCGCTAAGACCTAATTTAAAATTATTCTAAATATTTTTTGCTGGGCAAGAACATGCACACATGCACCACAGTGTGCTTGTGAAGATCAGTGAATTGGTTCTCTCCTACCATAGGAGTTTCAGGGCTAGAACCTCAGATCATCAGGCTTAGAGGTAAGCACCTCTCACACTGAGCCCTTTTGCTGGCTCCCATACAAAGGTTTCCATGACAGTGAGCATGCCCTACTGTCTACCACATGCCCAGATCTTTTGCTTTTGCTAATTTGCTGCTTAAAGTTTTAAGACAGAGTGCAACCTACTCTGCATTCATCCCATCAGATATCTACAAAGCTCTTAAGCAAATTCGGGAACTATCTGCTTTCTTCCCCCCACCCTCAGTTTTTCAAGACAGGGTTTCTCTGTATTGCTTTGGAGCTTGTCCTGGAACTTGCTCTGTAGACCAGGCTGGCTTCGAACTCATAGAGATCCTCCTGCCTCTGATTCCCAAGTGCTGGGATTAAAGGTGTGTGCAATCACACTGGCTTTATTTCTCCTCAGTGAATGAATTTTGTTTTAGATTTTTAAACTTTATTTTATGTGTATCAGTGTTTGCCTGGTTTTGGATTCCTTACGAATTTCTGGCCACCTGTTTCTAAATTACTACCAAGTCTATCTTAAAACTAGCAAAATATTCCGGAAGAAGCCGGCTGGTGTAGAAAATAAGGGTGAAAGTTTTATCTACAAAAAGGACTGAGGCAAAGAGGAACCTAAAATTTGGACAAGAGGGACTGGTGAGATGGCTCAGCTGGCAAAGGTTTGAGTCACCACGCTTGACAACATGGGTTCAGTCACAGGCACTCACAAGGTGGCAGAATAAAATGATGCCTGAAATTGTCCTCTGAGCCACAAAAACACATCACAAGGAATGTGCTTCCCCTTGCATCCCAATAAATACCTGTAACAAAACAAAGCAAACTAGGCCAGGACTGATGGCACATGCCTTGATCTCAGCACTCTGGAGGCAGAAGTAGGTGGATCTCCAAGAGTTTGAGACTAGCCTGTTCTATACAATGAGGTCTACATAGCCAGGGCTAGGAAGAGAGACCTTTCGTCAAAAAACCAAAGAAACAAACTGAAAACCTTGAGCATCCTCCTGCCTCCACCTCCTGAGTTCTTCAATTATTGGTGTGCATCATTATGTCTGGTTTTATGTAGTGCTATGGGTGGGACCAGGGCTTTGTGTGTGTTAGGCAAATACTACCAACTGAGGCACATCCCCAGCCCAACAAAAATACTCTGAAATCACACTGTAAATTCTTGAGCAAAGCCGGGTGTTGGTGGCACACGCCTTTAATCCCAGCACTAGGGAGGCTGAGGCAGGCAAATCTCTGTGAGTTCGAGGCCAGCCTGGTCTACAGAGTGAGTGCCAGGATAGGCTCCAAAATTACACAGAGAAACCCTGTCTCAAAAAACAAAACAAAACAAAACAAAAAACAACAAAAAAAGTTATTTAGCAGTCCCCTTACCACAGCCTGTCAAGTACATGACTCCCACATAGAATCTTTCTGTACTGTGACCAAGGCAATGACACTTTTATTTATGGGTTCCATGACTGTGGAGACTTTATGGGATAGGCACTGATTTGGACAGTCACAGAGGGAGAACTGACAGCGAAGAGAACAACTGGTCTCATAGAAAGTTAAGGTGCATGCCTTAATCTCAGCACTTGGGAGGTAGAGGCAGGCAGATCTCTGTGAGTTCGAGGCCAGCCTGAATAGGCTCCAAAACTACATAGAGAAACCTTGTCTAAAAAACAAAACAAACAAAAAGAATTAAGTATCACAAAAATAAATAGGAAGTACTCTGGTATTCACTCTGTGACATGTTTTAGGTCTTTTTTTTTTTTCTCGGATTTTTATTTATTTGAGTTAGAAACAAGATTGTTTTACATGACAATCCCAGTTCCCTTCTCCCTTCCATCTTCCCCTACCACACCTCCCAACTAAAACCCTAAAACATATATGTTTTAGGTCTTATGGAGCCAGAAAGAGAACTTTATCTGGGGCCGGAAAAATGACTCAGTGGTTATCAGCATTTACTGCTGCTTGCTGAAGTCCTGAGTGCAGTTCCCTGCACCCACATGGCGTCCCACATCTGTCTGTAATGTAAAACTACAGGGGATCTGATGCCTTCTGGCCCCCAAGGGCACCTGTACATAGACAGTGGACATAAACTCATGCAGACAGACAGACAGACAGACAGACAGACAGACACACACACACACACACACACATACACAAATCTTACTGAAAAAGGGACCCTGATCTATTTAGACAAAAGCACTTGTCCTCGTGGTATATTAATACAGCAAGTAGTAAGATAAACACCAAGGAGAAGAAGTAAATTGGAAAGGCAGATACGAAGTGCAGGTGCCTGTTGGGCTAGTCAGGGAGGCCACAGAAAAGGTCACAAGAAAATGCCTTAAATGACTGAAGGCAGGGGCGAGTTAGCCATGAGGCAAAAGGTGGTGGGGAGTCTTCTGGCCTAGGAACCTAGTACAGCGGCTTGAGGTGGGCAGTACACTCAGTGTGTCTGGGAAACTAACAGAGGCCAGCTTAGCATACGCACGGCAGCAGAACACCGGGAAAACCCTGGGTTCCAGCTCTAGTGTCTCAGGAACAAAACACTCCAAACAGACTGGGCATGATGAGTCACACCTGTAACCCTGGCTTCCAGAAGCTTGAAGAAGTTGAGGGTAGGGCAAAGAGACAGCTCAGCAGACAAAGGCCTCCAGGCCTAATTGCCTGGGTTGATTCCTAGGATCCACATGGTGTAAGGAGAGAGCTGACTCCCACAAGTTGCCCTCTGACCTCCACACATGTGCCATAACACATTCTCTCTCTCTCTCTCTCTCTCTCTCTCTCTCTCTCTCTCTCTCTCTCTCCATCCCTCCCTCCTTTTCTCCCCACTTTTAAAAAGTTAAAAAGAAATGAAGTCGAAGCCAATCTGGGTTCTATAGTGAGACCATGTCTCTAAACAACATAACACCAAAATCGAAAAGGAAACTTTCCAACCCCTAAGACCTGACAAGGACCATGTTGCAGGTCAGGGGAGATGCAAAGATAAGGCAAGGCAGCAAGAGATAAGATGCTCTGAGAACTGGAATGCGCCTTCAGGTCCTTGTGCAATGGTCTACCTTGAAGGCTTTGCAAGTTAGATCACTAACACAATCCTTTGGATGAATCCTTCCTAAGCAGAGCTCTTGCTTCCCCATTCTTGGTAGCAGGGAAGACAAAGAGAACCGATGGCTACTTTATCTGTGTTCAGTTGGTGCAGCCATTCCTTCCTGTGTGCATTTGAGGGAAAACTGTTGAAACAGGCTTTTCAAACTCACATTACAGGCCTCTGTCATGGAGCCTAACAATGGAAAACATTTAAACATCCTTGAAATTCAACCTGTTGTTAGAAAATATTGTATTTTCACAGAACTGACTGCTTTTTTAAAAAAGATTTATTTATTTATGATGTACACAGTGTTGTGCCTGCATGTAACCTTGCATGCCAGAAGAGGGCACCAGATCTTACTATAGATGGTTGTGAGCCACCATGTGGTTGCTGGGAATTGAACTCAGGACCTCTAGAAGAACAGCCAGAACTCTTAACCTCTGAGCCATTTCTTCAACCCTGTTTTTTTGTTTGTTTGTTTTTTAATCACTAAGTTGATGCTTAAAGACCATTTTAGCTGGCACAATGGATCTCTGTGAGTTTGAGGCCAGCCAGGCCTAGAGTGAGACAATGTCTCAAAACAAAACAAGAAACCATAAACCATTGTGTAATGTGCTGTGTGCATGGGGCGGGGTCAGAAGACAATTCAGTCCTTCCAACATTTGGGTTCCAAGGATGGGACTCAGGTCATCAAGGTTGGCCGCAAGTTCCTTACCTGCTGAGTCATCTCACTTACCCTCATTGATCAGTTTATTTATCACAAGTTTGATTTGCTACATTGTTGGTTCTATTCTTTGTGAAAGTTAGCAAGTGGGAGGTGTAAGTTTTTCAAAGAAGCCAAAGTGCAATTACACATAAGCACAGAACATTAACCTGTGGGTCATGGCCCGCTAACACATGACCTTGAAGGGGTCACGGAAAACATTACAGTAGCAAAATTACAGTTATAGGCTGGGCACTTTGCTTACTTTTTAGTAGAACCTAACTCTTTTTAAGATACCCAATTAATGTTTGGGGTTTGTTTGGTTTGGTCATTTTTTAGAAAAGGTTTTCTCTGTGTAACTGCCCTGGCAGTCCTGGAACTTGCTCTGTAGACCAGGCTGGCCTCAAACTCACAGAAATCCACTTGTCTCTGCCTTCCAAGGGCTGGAATTAAAGGGCGGCACACCACTGCAAAATCACAGTTATGAAGTGCAAAGCAAATAATTTTATGGTTGGGGTCACCACAACATGAGGAACTATAGTAAAGGGTCACAGCATTAGGAAGGTTGGGAACCGCTGGAATAGAAGATGTAGTCCCTGCCTTCAAATCTTGACTGCCTTCTAAACTCAGTGGGTAAATATTTGGTGAGAAAGCATAAGCACAACTCAAATCCTCTCCCCATAAAGCACTCATTAATGCCCGAGGGGAAAACAGCAACACTACAGTGGAAACACCTGGCACCAGCTAATCCCAAAGCCAACATCTCTAATATGGGGCTATATTGACATAGTGGGCCTACGGATAGGCCAAAGAGACAGCATTAACACAATGGTACTCTTGCCTAAAGGGCACAAGCATAACTGTGAGGGAATGCCAGACAAACTCAAACTGAAGGACACCCTACAAACAGATGGTTTGGCTGGTGATATAGGCGGAGTGCTGGGCTATCTCACATGAAGTCCCAGGTTCGATCTTGACCACTGAATAAACTGACCATGGGAGCCCATGCTTGCATTCCTAGCACTTGGGAGGCAAAAGAAGGAGGGTCATAAGTTCAAAGCAGTCCTCGGGAAAATACCAAGTCTGAGGCCAGCCTGAGTTATGTGACTCAACAAAACAGAAACAGAAAAGCCTAACAATGCAATGGCTGGCTTGCATGTGAGAGTTAAGGAAAACAAAGCAGGGGTGAGGCCCTGTGCTGACTGGAAACTGAAGACACACCAATTAAATGCAATGGATGAGTGCAGGTGGTACTCAGGATGGAAGACATTATGGCAGTGGCCTAGTGTGGTGGTTTGAAAGAAAATGGCCCCCAAAATGAGTGGCACTATTAGGAGGTGTGACCTTGTTAGAGTCACTGTGGGGGTGGGTGCTGAGGTTTCAGTGTATGACACTAAGAGGGAAATTCTATCAAGAGATAGAGACAGCATTCACCTGCTAAGCAACATCAGGCTCCTCAGCTTGGGGCTTGGGGCTCAACCGGGAGACTGTCCTTAGAAGGAGAGCAATCCGGCACTGACTCAGCCACCAGTCATTTGACTCTCGAAGCTCTCCAATTTGCTTCTGAGAATGACTCAATGCATAATGATAAAATAGGGTATTCACTATTGAAGTATTAGCATAATATGGCCATGGGCTGCAGACTTTAAAATCTTTTCTTACTCGTGAGCCTTGTTTCCCCTTGCTCCATTAGTAATATTGCTCTTTTGAAAATGTTATCACATTTTTATTTATTTACTTTTTGTGAGTGTATGCATGTGTATGGAAATCAGAGGCCAACTTTTGGGAATCCCTCTCTCCCTCCACCACATGGATTTTGGCCGTCAGACTTGGTGGCAGGTGCCTTTATTAGCTGAGCGTGAAGGGGCCTTGAATTCAATCCTCAGATCCTCAAAACCAAGCATAGTAGTGAATGCCTGTACACACACACACACACACACACACACACACACACACACACACACACACGAGACATGCTATATAGCAGTACATATGCCAGCTGTCTTTCTTCTATGCCCTTTGGCACTTTCTCAAGAGATTCAGTGTACACAATTCCTTCTTATATTTTTGTGTTTTTGAGACAAGGCCTTGCTATGAACTTCTGAGTCTCCTGCCTCAGTTTCCCAGGTGCTGGGATTACAGTAGGCATACGCTCCCACACCTAACTCATGCATTACATTTACCATTCTGAGAAGAGGGAGATGACCCTGGAGTAAGAGAAGTAATAGGAGGACTGCCCGCCTTCTCATAGCCATTTGCCACTCACTCACTTAACAAACGCTCCTTGTGAATACGGAAGATGCAGGGTAAATGCTTCTGAACAAAGCAGATTTTCTTTTCTCTTTGCTCAGCACTCTGGGAAGAGTGGTGAAAAAAGACAGGGTCAGGGTTGGAGGGGATAGTGTGGGGGTCAGCACAATCATCCCCACACAGTGAGATCATGGTAATCAAATATCATAAATAGTTACACAGGGGACTGGAGAGATGGCTCAGTGGTTAAGAGCTCAGGCTGCTTTTGCAGGGGACTTGGGTTCAGTTCCCAGAACCCACATGGTGGCTCACAACCAACCATCTGTTACTCTATTTCCAGGGCAGTGGTTCTCAACCTTCCTAATGCTGCAATTCTTTAACAGAGTTCCTCATGTTGTGGTGACCCCAACCATAAAATTGTTTCATTGCAATGTAAATATATGCATTTTCTTCTTCCTCTTCCTCCTCCTCCTCCTCCTCCTCCTCCTCATCCTAACAGTTCTGGCTGTCTTGGAACTCACCTTGTAGACCAGGCTGGCCTCAAATTCACTGAGATTCATCTACCTCTGCTTCTCAAGTGATGGGATTAAAGGCTTTTGCCACCACCACCACCAGGAAAGTTTTGGGTTTTCAAATGGTCTTGGGTGACCTCTATGAAAGGGTCATTCGATCCCAAAGGATTTGTGACTCACAGGTTGAGACCCACTGCTTTAGTGGATCTGACCCCCCTCTTATGTCTTCCTCAGGCATCAAGTAGGTGCACAGACAGGAAGGCAAGCACTCAAGCACAAAAAGTAAAAATAAGATCTTTAGCAGGGTGTTGGTGGTGCACGCCTTTAATCCCAGCACTTGGGAAGCAGAGGCAGGTGGATCTCTGTGAGTGTGAGGTCAGCCTGGTCTACAGAGTGAGTTCCAGGACAGCCTCCAAAACAATACAGAGAAACCCTGTCCAGAAAAACTAACTAACTAACTAACTAAATAAATAAATAAATAAATAAATAAATAAAATTTTTATGACAAAGCAAAGCAGGAAAGTTAAACAGCAACAGAGGCGATTTTCCTGCTTTTTGCCCAGAGCTTGCTTTAAAGGTGTAAATGGAAGTAATAGTACCTCTCAGGCCCGCCTCCGCTCATCACAGCCAGGTTATGACTTGTTTGGACACCCTTCCCTGACGGACTCCACATGACTCACCAAATCTCTGCAAGTATGTAGCCTATTTTCTTCATTGGCCCTCCTCCCTGGGCAAACGTCTTCAAATATTTTACTTCTGATCTAAGCTAAATTTTCATAATCTAGAGTGTTTTCATTTCTCTAATTAAAAAAGAAAAGAAAAAACAATGCCCCAAGTTCTGTGACTGCGACTTAAGAAACCTCTGGTTCTGCTCACACCCTCTGGCTTGACAAGGAGTCATGGTAAGTCATTAGGGATGTTGGGAGCCTCTTTCCCCTGCCTCCTGTCTTTGATTTGCAATTATGGGAATGATTCTCAACTCTGGCTGCCCCTTAGAGTCGCCGTGGGGAGCTTAAAAATCTACGATACCAGCCCCACCCCAGCCCAATTAAATCATATCCTTGGGGGATTAAGATGTTAAGTTCGATGGGCTCATTATCTCTATTACCTTCACAATCTGCCCATTTGTTTTGGCACCTAATTCAGGCCCTCATTACCTCTTAGTTCTGCTAATTAAATGGGATGTTAATTGTTCATTCCCTCTCTTAATTTCCTAACAATAGCGATGGCAGCAGCAGTGGTGGCAACGATGGTGTGGTGTGGTGATGGTTTGGAAAGCTAACCGTTAGTGAAGAGTTACTTTGTGTTGGGCACAATGCTGAACTCATTACAACACAGAGCCTCATTTCGGTACCACTCTATGACATCAGTGTTCCTCTAATCCCCATTTAATAGATGAGGAAACTGAGGCAAAGAGAGATGAGGTAATTGGCCTAAAGCTTCGAGAAGGAAGCAAAGCCAGAGTCTTAAATCTACAGTGTTTCACAGTCCCTGCCCACCACCACCACCACCTCCCCAGACCCCTCAGGTCCTCCACTCTCAGCAGTTTGGATGAGTTGCTGAGCTCCAGTTCATATTAAGGGAGTTCCCCTTGTGTGCCTTAGTTTTTTTTTTTGTTTGTTTGTTTTTTTGTTTTTTGTTTTTAACATTCAGGTTTTGATTTGTTTACTTCTATTTAATTTAATTTATTGCAGGCTCTCCCTTTGTAGCCCTGGCTGGCCTAAAATTTACAGAGATCTGCCTGTTTATGCCCAGCCCATCCAGATTTTTTAAAATTACATTTCTTCTCTCTGGTTTGCTTATGGAGGTTGGAGGACAACTTGCAGGGGTCAGCTCTCTACTGCTAAGTAGGTCCTAGGGATCAAACTCAAGCCATCAGCTGTGGCAGCAAGCACCTGTGTCTGCAGAGCCATCTCTCTGGCTTCCTTGGGATTGAGGTCTGTTTCTGCTCTGCGATATTAGAATATTGAGTATGATAATATGGAATTTAGGGAAAATTGTCCACTTTGCCATCTATAAAGCAATATGTACCAACAGTCCATGCTTGTATGCTCTCAGACAAAAAAAAAGGCTGTCTGCTTCCCTCCTGCACTGTGATATGATATCCAGAGCACTCAGCTGCAGGGGACAGATGACTGGCAGCTGCAACTGCAAGAAGCTCCCTGAGAGTTTAGGAAATTTCCAACACTTTTCTGTCACCCCGAGAAAGCCATGAGCAGATGGTTTATTTGAGGGAAAGGAACTAGAAAGAAAAAGGCCAAGAGCCAATATCAGTATTACTATGATAGTGTCCTGGAGCCAAGGAGGTGGGCGTGGTCAACACTGTCAAATGTCACCTAGGTGGTGCCTAGAAAGCAAGGAGATGACTGAGCATGGCAGTTAGAGCTGAGCCAGGCCGCCACGGGTTGACAGGAAAGACATGACAACGGAAGCGTGGGAAGTTGGGCTGTGTTAGAAGGCAAGTAGGGTGATGCTCACAGGGAGGATGCGACACCCAGAAATATGTGCTAGATTTGAAATCATGTCCCTAAAAAGGATCCTGTGAAAAGATAGTCTCTGGAAAGTTGAGAGGGCAGCAAACCCCGACATTTTGGGGTCTGCTGCAGGAGGTTCCAGGGTGGGCGAGAGTAAGCAGCGGGGGAGACACTGAGAGAAAGTTAAATGGGTCAGGACTGAAGCTCCTTCACTATGTCTGATTGATTGAAGCCACCAGAGGGCATCTGTTCCTCATGCTCACCATCCCAAGTAGGACCTTGGGGCCCATTCTTGGCACAACTGTTCAGCGCTTTGGTGGCAAGACACAGAACCCGCCACTAGGTCCTTGCATGTTTTAGGACAGCCTACCCTGGGTGGCTGGCTCTGCCCTATGTGGTTATTCCTGTCCACCTTCTGACAGATGGCTGCGACAGTAATCTGAAAGCCACACATGACATCATGTTGTAAACTACCAAGGGCTCTACTAGTCGAAGCTGGTCCAGTGATTGTTGGAAACCACACAAGTTCACCGCACCTCTATTTATATTCTCTGTACCATCTTCTTCCTCTCAGCTAGCCTCTAAGCTTTTAATGAGCTAGGATTATCAGTATATCTTAAAAAGTCCTGTGTGAGACAATAATAGGTCTGGGATTTGCTGTAAAATAAAGAGTGGCAGGAGGGGGGAATGGGAGTGGTGGCCATACGGGAGTTCATTTTATATAATATAGTCTGCTTTTGTAGATCTTTAGATTTGTCTCTAATAAAGCTTCAAAAATCACTAAGGGTTCCTGCGGCTTCATAGCTAGCATGGCCGGCAGTGAGGAAGCCCTAGTCTCCTGTCTGTAAAGTAGACAGGTTGACACAGGTGAAGGTACTCTATGACTCTGAGATAGTCACCAGATAGTTTGGCAGGCACCCACTCGGAGCCTTGCTTGCTTCTTGGGAGATGGAATGCAAGGGTTCTAGTCCAGCAACATTTTTTTTCATTCCTATGTCAGGAGGAGGTGAGAAGTCCTGCTGGGACCCCATTGCCCTTGTCTCCCAAGACCGTCTCCCCTTTCCTCGGCTGTGCTGAGGAGCCATTGTCCATGTTTTAATGGATGCGTCCCTGAAACAGCTGGTAGAGAACAGCCTCTTTAACTGCAGCCTTGCAGCTATGGGGAGAAGAGGAGGTGTTCTGAATGAGCACCAACTGGACAGAAAGAACTCCTTGTTCATAGGAAGTGGAGAAGGATTTGAAGCAGGTGTCCAGGAAGAACCAAGGTTAATGGCCAGGGCCATGTGTCTTCAATCAAGCATTCCAGGTGGTGCGAGCCTATGTGCTGAGGTGGACAAAAAGGTGAGGCTGTCTAAGACATAACCTCTTTGTTAACCCCTGACTGTGCCCACACAGTGTGAGGGTTAATCTTCATTGTCAATTTGCCTGGATTTACAATCACCATAGAAACACCCTCCAGGTGTGTTTGTGAGAGTGTTTCCAGAAAGATTTAACCGAGGAGGGAAGACTCACCCGGAATGTGGGAGGCACCATCCAACGGGCAGGATCCCCAGACTGAACAAAAAGGAGAAAATGAGCTGAGCACCAGCATCCATCACTCTCTGCTTCCTGACAGTGGGTGCAGAGTAAGCAGCCTCCTCACACTCCTGCAACCATGGCTTCCCCACCAGACAGCCACTCCCACCAAACTGTGAGCCAAACAAACCCTTCCTCGTTAAGTCGCCCTTGTCAGCTAGCTATTCTAGCATAGCAAGAAAAGTAGGACACGGGGAGACAGACTTAGGAAGCTTCTGAGGGTGAGAAGGAGTCAGAGGCAGGGGCCCAGACTGGTAAAACAGACTCACCAAGTGTGCTGGAGATGGTGATCTTGTATCCTTGACTGTAGCACTGGAGGGGACATCAAGGAGGGGCCATTTCATCTGCAGGTACTGCACAGGGGACAGAAAACATGAAGCAGGTTGAGATGAAGTCTCTCAAGTACCAGGACAAGTATAGAAAGGGCTGGCAGGGAGGTCACCAGCCATATGGGAGGCCTACAGCTGCAAGCCCACAGGCCCTGGAGAGAGGCATCGCCTCCACTGCCACGTGATTCGAATATGGCACAGCAGACATCTATAGTCACTCTGCTACCACCATCCCATCACCAGCGGCAAGACGACAAACAACTCAGCTAAGCTTTTTAGTGAGGGAAGGGATGGATACAATGATCACCACCTTCAAACAACCTATCTGAGAGGCCCAAGCTTTCTTTATTCTCGGTATGGAGTAAGATGGATCACCATAGAACAGACTCCCAAAGGGAGGGCCTGCCTGGTCCACTCCATCTCTTGCAGCATCACTGATGGCATTCCCCTAGAAACACACTTTTGGGAATGGTAAACAAAAACAAAGCACTGGACTGGGCAGAGCATATGGTCCAGGTGGTAGGGCGCACTCACACAGCATCCATAAAGCCCTAGGTCTAACCCTCAGCACCACGTACATGGGCCAGGGTGGTGATGTGCCTGACTGAAATCTCAGCTCTTGGGAGATAGAGGTAGGAATATCAGAAGTTCAAGATCACCCTCAGCTACATAACAAGTTTGAAGCCAGTCTAGCATATATAAGATCAGTCAAAAAAAAAAAACACAAAACAAAACAAAACAACCTCTCACCTGCCCCACAACCAAGGGTTATAAGTAATTATGATTTTTGTTTCTTTGTTTGAAATGGAGTCTTGTTAAATAGTCTTGGCTGGCCTGAAAGTCACTGTTTAGACCAGGCTTGGCCTTGGGCTTGCAGCGATCTTCTTGCTTCTTTCCTTAACACTGGTATGGCACAGCTGACAGGAAGGAGTCCACGGGAAATGGGGGACGCTGGGCTCTGAGCACAGCATCCATGGGTACAGATCTCACTCAACCAATGTAAGTTGTGACCCAAGACAAATGACTTAACAATTTGGAGTCTTGTTTTGTCACCTGTGGGGCATGCTATTATGACTGACTTTACAGACTGTTAGCAGGAACTGGATCACGTCAGGGACTGAACACTGTCTTGCACGTGGGAGATGTTTGATAAATGGCAGCTATTATGTTCATAAGCAAACCATTAGTCTTTGCCAGGAGCAAAAGCAAGCATGTTGTCCTAGAATCAACATTGACAAGGTGCTTCTGGGCACCCGACCAGCGAGGCAGCCTCTGTGCAGAATTCTTGAGACTAGTTTGAGAACCAGAGTTCTGCAAAGAGGTGTGTGTGTGTGGGGGGGGGGGGCTCAGAAGGACTTTCAGAGACTGAAGGGAGCCTTTGAATCATCATTACTCTTGGATTTCACAGGGGAAGGAGGTACAACTGGCTACAAGCGGAAAAGAATTGGGTAGGGTGAACAGGGCAGGGGCTGAGTTTCCAGAAATGTGGATGTACAAGGTTTGTGGATGTAGCTTAGGCTGGCAAAATGCTTTCTTAGCATGTATGAGGCCCTGGGTTTGCTTCTCAATACATAAACTGACCTTGGTAATGCATGTCTGTAATCCCAGCTCTGGGGAGTTGGAGCCAGGAGGACCAGATGTTCAAGGTCATCACCTACTACATAGAAAGTTTGGAGCCAGTCTGGGCTACTTGAGACCTTGTCTCAAAAAAAAAAAAAAAAAAAAAAAAAAGAAAAAAAAAAAAGAACAAATAAGGTAGGGAAATAGCTCAGCTGGTAAAGGCATTGAGAACATCCCGCGCGTGCACGCACGCGCGCACACACACACACACACACACACACACACACACACACACACACACACACACACATCATCTGTGAGCATACATCTATAACTCCAGCTACTGTAATATGGGAAGCAGAGACAGAATTGCCTGGGAGCTTCTAGGGTCAACCAGCCTATAGTATTCAGTGCAGTAGCAGAAACAAGAAAGGTCCTGCCCACAAGTGGAAGGTGAGAACCAGCTCCTGAAAAAATAAAAAACAAATCAAAGCACACCCACTCAAAGAACCCAGGTTAGCACACGGCCCTTCTAGTAGCAGGAAGGGGCACCAGCTTAGGCTTTTGGGTGAGTCAGTAGCTATGAACATAGGCTAAAGGGATAGGCCAACTGCCTCAAAACTTGAGCCTAGGATTTTTATTATTGCTTTTTACTTTAAGGTCCATTCCTTTCACTATTCTATGATCAAGAACATATTTTCTGTGTGTGTGTTGTGTGCATGCCTGCGTGTGTGAGACTCACCTCAGATCAGAGTCTTCCTCAGTCATGATTAGTTTATTCACTGAGAAAAGATCTCTCCAGTGAAGCCAGAGCTGTCCAGTCTAGCTAACTAGCTTGTTCTGGGGTCACCTTTTGAGTCCTGGAGTACAAGGTGGGCCATCATGTGCTTGCCTGTTATTTACATGGGTGCCAGGGATCTGAACTCTGGTCCTTATGCTCAAATGGCAAGCATTTCATCCAGTGGGATGCCCTCTGCCCATCATGACCCATTCCATTGTCCAATACTTCCTTTGCTTTGATGGACTTTCCCATTCCTTTTCTCTCTGCCGCCCCTACCACCAGAGGTTGAATGGAAAATGGACACCAATGCTCTCCTATGGTGGTGGCTTGAGGAAGCCAATACTGAGTACCAAATGTCTTCCAGTTTACAAAACTGAACCTCAGTAGCAAACATCTGATGCTAAAGGGAAATGGCTCAGGTTATATCGCCCTAACATGAACTGCAACAGGGGAGTCTCAGCATCCATCAGGTCTACCCATTGAGCTGGAAAAACATACGAGCTTGTTGGTTGTCCCAGAGATAGCTTTAAATCATAATGAACCAAAATAATCTGAATTTTGATTTGGGACAATGTTTGGGGTAAAAAACACTGTAGGTGATCTTCTGGGTTGTCACACACAGCTGGCTTTAGGACTGCAGAGCAGTGCTGTTTGCCATTGGCACTAATGACTGATACATTGAGGTGTATGACTCCATTGTGGAGGGTGCTATCCTCACATACTAGCAGGACACCTACCTGTCCTGACAGAAATGTTTGAGTCAGGCATGAAGAGATGTCTCAGCCATCAAGAACATGTGCTGTTCTTTCAGAAGACCTAATTTTGGATCCAGACACCCACATGGCAGCTTACAACTGCCTGTAACTCAGATCTAGGGGATCTGATCTCTTCTGTCCTATGCAGGCACTAAATGTACATAATGTACACACACACACACACACACACACACACACACACACACACACACACACACACACACAGAGCGCATAAATATTAAGAAAAGAAGCATTTCAGACTTTCCCAAATGTTCCCAGGGTGGGGGCTGCCTACTGCAGGGAATCACTAGTCTAGGCACAGAGGAGCTGAGCTGCCGTTACTAAATTTTTACAAGGGCTCATCTCACTTGACAGTACAGATGTGCAGGTAGGCATATGCATGTCATTACCGCACTTACATTCACGCTAAAGAGTTTCCCATGACCACACATTGACAAAGTAAGAGCTCTGACTTTCGGTTGCTTTAATGAGACATCTTTCTTGGGCTTCCAGTGACTCGGTGACCCATGCAGGGAACATAGGAGTGTGCCATCGGCTCACTCATTAATTTTACTTGAGACCAGGAAGCTTAGCTGGTAACAGTCTTAAGCCCAGGCCTGGGGAAATAGGGCAGAGAATCATTTTGGAGGGAGTACTACATTAGTTCTCTTTTTTTCAACTTAAACATTTTTCCTTGTGTGTGGTGTACATGTGTGTTTGTATGGACATGCATGCATGTGTGTGCTTGTGCAGGTAGAAGCCAGAGTGTCCTGCACGATCACTCTTTGTCTAAGTCTCTTGATACCAGATATCTTCCATTGGTCTTCACCTAATATCTTGAGGTAGGCAGGGTCTCATAACTGAACCCAGAGCTTGCTGGATCCCGTCTCTGCCTCCTATAGGCTGGGATTACAGCTGGGCCACAGCTTTTGCATGGATACCAAGATTCCAAACTCTGGTCCTCACACTTGTGTGGCAAGTATTTTAACCACCAAGCAATCTCCATAGCCTCTTTTTTTTTTTTTCTTCAGTATTTTGAAGATAGTCGTGTGTGGGGTGGATGGCAGAACTTTAAGGCTCACTGAACAGCAGAATGACTTAGAACAAGGAATTCTAAAATGCTTCCCGTGAATCAGGGCAACAGGAGGAAAGAGCACTGTAGTGTCCCAGGTCAGCACTAGAAATATGCGGGCATCTGCATAGTTCTGAATGTCTAGATCATGCCCAGTGGAAATTACCAGCTTTTTAAAAAAGATTTATTTAATTTTAATTCTGTCTTTCTGTGTTGTGCACATGTGTGTGGGTACCCCAGCAGTCATGTTGGGTGTTGGCCCCTTGGGGCTGTAATTACATGTGGTTGTGTGAGCCATGAACTGTGGGTGCTGGAAGTAAACGCAGGTCCTGTGCAAGAGCAGTACCCACTTAACACTGAGACATCTATCTCTCCAGTGCCAAGAAAGCGCTTATTGGCAGTGTTTCCCATGAGAGGTCGGCCCCACAATTATCCTGGGGGTCACTGCACATGGGTGGAGCATGTCTGTGGGGATTAAGTGACGTGTAGCTGAGCTTAGGCTCTGGGCACAATAATGGTGTGTGGACAAATTAAAACAGGTTTCGCCAAGCCCTATCTAAGCTCTATTCAACAAAGCTGCCTGAGGCTCAAGCTTACGCCTAGCATATCACAGCTGGGCATGAGTGTAGTTGATGTGCTCACAGCCTGGTCCATCTACACCCTCCCCCACCCCTCCTGGGATGGCCATTGAAAAGGCAATGCTCCGGGTTTTCAAAATACCAATGCAACAGTGACAGCTACTCTGGAGAGCTGTCTATGACAAAAGGGCCTCTTCAAAATGCATACCATACCATGGCACACTGTCAACTTACATACACTGCTTTAATTTGCTACCATGTTTTGTGACACATATGAAGGGCCTAGAGAGAGTTCCTATTGTCACAGAACCTTGGAAACTGGGGTGGGGGGGGGACCTAGCCTTCTGCTGTTCTGGTTTATAGTTAAGTACAGTGAGTCTGTGGTTTAAAATGGATCTTTTCTTGTTGTTTGGGGCCATAAAGTAGTTTCAGTAGGTAATGGCCCTTGTCACCAAGCCTGGCAACTAGAGCTTGATCCCTGGGACCTACATGGTAGAAGGAGAGAAGATTTCTGAAAGCTGTCCTCTGACCTCCACACACATGCTGTGACAATCACAACCCCCTCACACTAAATAAATAAATGCAATAAAAATCTTTGTGTTTACTTTTATGTGTGAATGGGTGAGGCGTATACACGTGTGTGTGAGTGCTCCCGTGCATAGAGGCCAGAAGAGGAGGTCAGGTATCTTGCTCAGTTATTCTCTTGAGACAGGATTGCTTACTACACTGGAGCTAGATTGGCAACCAGTAAGCCCCAGGGATGCCACTATCTCTGCTCACCACAGCACTGAGGTCACCGAGGCACATGTGGTCACACTCAATGTAAATTTTTAAAAATTTACTTATTTATCAGCCTCGTGGTGGTGGCACAGGCCTTTAATTCCAGTATTCAGGAGGCAGAGGCAGTCTGATCTCTGTGTGAGTTCCAGGCCAGCCTGGTTTACAGGCCAGCCAAGGCTACACAGAGAAACCGTGTCTCAAAAACAACAACAAAAACCCAAACAAATCCCCAAATTTATAATCAGTGTGTGTGTGTGTGTGTTATCTGTGCCACATGTGGAGGCAAGAGGTCAACTTTGTGGCGTTGGTTCCCTTCTTCCACCTTTATGTGGGCTCTGGGGATCAAACACAGGTAGGTTCTTCAGGCCTGCAAGTGCCTTTATGCTCTGAGCCATCTCCCCAGGCTCCAGGTATTTTTGTTGTTAGTGAGGATGCTGGTGATTTGAACTCTCATCCTCATGATTGTGCAGCAAGCACGCTTACCAACAGATCTGTCTCCCCAGTCCTGACATACATCTTCACCTGGTTACATTGCTCACATTGGAACAGACTTTGAATCCACTCAGCACCCGCCAAAAAACGGTCATGTGGTTTCTGATTTGACTCATTCTTGAGATGCATCCATAGTAACTGATTTTCCTACCTGGAAGCACCTTTGCATTCCCAGGGCGAACCCTAAGAGGTTACCAGGGTTTGCTCTTTCTGATACTCTTCTGTGGAATGCTGACAAGGGTGACACATTCTTAAGTAAAGGCGAACAAAAGTCGTTTTCTCCTGGGTGATAGTTCTAACAAGTGTTGCTCTGGATGTTGCTCTTACTTTATTATGTGCCTCTTTTTCTTAACGTTCTGCTGACTCTTTTTGGTTCTCAGTGCTTCCCAGAGTCCTCCTTGGGCTAAGTGCTCAGCCAGGTGGGCTGTTTCCGCTCCACTCGGGCCTGGGGAAGGGTCCCTCTGAAAGATGTTCCCTAGAGGCTAGAGCCTGCTTTCCTGCAGCGGGGCGGAGACCTGTCCTACACAATCCCCACTCTGCTCTGAGACTCTGCAGCAGATTAATTGCAGCTGTGCCCTGGAATTTCCCCAACACACAAATCTTCCTGATGTAAAACAGCTGGGAGGAAATCCCAGCATGCCCTAGACAGAGGCAGAGCTGCCAATGAGCTACGGAGATTAACCCTCAGGCTCCCAGAAAGTAGCGAGGGCCCCTACACCAGGCAGGCCCGCCCTTTCTCACCCCTGCTCAGTGTGCACAGGACTCGCTGGCATGCCCGGTCTCTGTTTGAATGCTCTCTGAGAAAACAAAACAAAACAAACAAAACAAAACAAAACAAAAACCTTTCTCTAGGTCTGAACACCAGAGAAAAATCAAGGCTTCTTGTCACAGAATGAACCCACAGCAAGGTTCCCAAGAGAGCACTCCAAGTAGGGAGCAAGGGAAACACTCATACCCCTACCACGGCTCCTGAAAGCCCTCCACTTTTATGGACACAGGCAGAGGACAGAGTCTGTCCCAGCTTCCTGAGAGCAGCCCTGGCTGCCTCTCTGGTCCCCACTGGCAACAGTGACTCCTATGACCTTAAGCTAGGCTCTCTTGAATAAAGTCCAAGGATTCCTAAGGCTGCCTCAAAGGATGCCACAGATGCTGTCACTAGGAGACAAGACCGAGGCATCCCCCTCCCAAGAAGGCTTCAATCACAGTGAGATATCTCAAAACACAGGGTCTCACTATGGAACCTAGGTTTGTCTCCAACTCACAATAACCCATGTGGCTCAGTCTCCTGAGGGCTGGTGCTGGTATTTCAGGTATGGTCTACCACACCCAGCCACGCCTCGTGTGTGTGTGTGTGTGTGTGTGTGTGTGGTGTGTGTGTGTGTGTGTGTTGTGTGTGTGTGTGTGTGTGAGAGAGAGAGAGAGAGAGAGAGAGAGCGCGAGCATGTGTGAACTTTGGGTGTTGTTCTTCAGGGGCAGATCACCTTGACTTTTGAGACATGGGCTCTCCATGGGACTTGGAGCTGGTCCACTGGGCCAGTGTTCTGACCAGAGAGCCTCAGGGACCCATCTTTATCTGCTCTTACCTAGCTAATATATACACTAGCCACCAAGCTAAATCTTGTGGGTGCTGAAGTCTGGCCCTCATGCTTGCACGGTAAACACAGCTCTCAGCAAGCCACCTCCCCAGCCCTTCCTCTTCCTTTTAAAGGCAGTTGTCCACATAAGATTGTGCAACAATTGGAAATTGTGGAACAATGAATAATTTCTCTACACTGGATGAGCTAACTGCCCCTCATCAACACACTGTCTCTTGGGCTGGAGAGATGGCTCAGGGGTTACAAGCACTGACTGTTCTTCCAGAGGTTCTGAGTTCAATTCCCAGCAACCACATGGTAGCTCACAACCACCTGTAATGTAATCTGGTGCCCTCTTCTGGCATGCACTGTATACATGATAAATAAACAAACAAATAAATAAATAAATAAATCTTTAAAAAAAAAAATCACGTCCCTGTACTACCTACAAAACATCAACAGCCAGCCTGTTCCTTGCTAAGACTCCACACTGGCTGTATTCAGTGGTCCAGGATTACAATCAATAAACCAACCAACCTTCACTGTCTCCCAACCAGCTATCTATAACTTCTTGCTGGAATTGAGTATCCTATTTTGTTCTGCTGGTCCCCCAGTCTATTGTATCTTTTACTTGTGAGAAACTAACCGTGCTCAAATCCCAGACCCAAGGCTACCTTCTAACAACTCAGTTACTCCCACTGGCCTAGGTGTACTTGGAGTGTCCCTAGAACTCACATGGTGGAATGGATATTGTTTGAATACTTTGTCCTTTGGGCTCCTCATGGGTCATGCCTGTTCATGTCTGCAACAGAGGGAGATATTTGGGATCACAGTTACAGGGATGTTTCAGTTCATAACAGGTGAGGAAGGCATGGCAGAGTCCTAGGCAGCAGGTGGTATGGCTCCTAACATATCCTGGAAGCAGGAAGTGGGGTCTGGGAACTAGCGATGGGTACACCCTTCAAGGCCACCCTAGGTGATGTAGTCACCACATCGCAAAGGTTCCTTCACCTCTTGGAACAGCACCACCAGCTGGGGCCCAAGTGTTCAAATGCACGTGTCTGTGGGGAAACATTTCACATTCGAGCCATGATAGCAATCATAACGTACTGAAATCCTAACCCACTTTGTTCTGACAACTGTGCTAAGTCCATTTGTCAACTCAACAGACTGGGATGGCCAGTCTGCTGCAGTACCCTTTGGAGATATGGTTTGTATGCAAGGGAGTCTGTTTCACTTTTTTTTTTTTGGGGGGGGGTTGGGGTTGGGGGTGAGGGAGACAGTGTCTCACTATGTTCCCCAACTGCTGGCATTAAAAGTATACACCACTATTGTTCAATTCACTCTGTAGCAATTGATCTTTACTACTGAATGACTGGTTTAGTACTGCTAGGATTTGGAAGGACAGCATGGAGTCTATTTGCCCAAACCTGCTGATTCCTAGAAGTCTGTTTAAGACCCTTTATGTAATCAGGGGTGGTGGCTCACACCTGTAACTCCAGCACTTGGAAGGCCGAAGCAGTAAGATAATCCGGAGCTCCAGCCCGCGCCCCACTCCACCCCCTGGGTCTAAGAAAATGGTCCTTTATCTCCCATACATAGATTGCTCTATGTTTAAAAACTCTGGGAGCTGGAGAGATGCCTCAGTGGTTAAAAGCGCTTGCTGTTTTTGCAGAAGACCTGTGTTCAGTACCCACATGGTGGCTCACAGCCACTTGCAACTCCAGTTCCAGGAGATCCTACCCCCTCTCTGACCTCATGTATGCACATGGTACACACACACACACACACACACACACACACCACACGCAGAATAAGTAAATATTTTAAAAAGGAAAATACAGCAACCCCGAGCAATCAGTCTTAGTAGCAAGAAGACAAAAATACCTCCCCAAGTGGGAAAAATATTTAATTTTCAGAAATCACCGAAGAAGGGTAATAAAGAAAAGAAAACTCAAACATCACACTTTGACTCTTATATCCCTTATTTTCTTTATAGAGTGCCTTTAAACATTTGCACAAACGTACTGATCAGCATTAAATCCCAAACACAACCTCTTTGTTCCACCTCAGTGCAGAAGGCCACGTTCCTTCTTGAGGTTGGCCGGTGGACAAGTCCCCCAAAATAAATTCAATTTGTAAGTCCATCGGGATCTATAATAAGCTACTTCTGTAGTTGATACAATAGATAATTTTCTGTGGAAAAATTGCTCTTTTAAAAAAATAAAATCACACTTTGGGGCTGGAGAGATGGCTCAGCAGATAGAGAGCTTGCTGCCCTTCCATAAGACCTGAGTTTAGATATCAGCACACATGTCAGGCAGCTTATAATCACCTGCAACTCCAATTCCAGGGCATCTGACCCTTCTTCAGGCCTCTGGAAGGAATGATTGCATGCACGTACTGGGGGGGGGGTAGGGTTCAGTTTTCTTGTAAAATCATGCACACTCCACCTTGTCCCAAGTGACCTGCAGTTATTTGAGTCTCCTGTTCCAGACAATTTTGTGCTTTCTCCCACCACAACTTGAGCTAAGGTTTGATTTAGAAAGTTGCTCTCTAGTGGAAAAACGGGGAGCTCCAGAGGCCCCATCTAACCTCTCTGAACTTGGTCACCTCACCTACAAACCAGCAGTATTTTATTCTATCAATCTAAAGACAAGACCTGGACCAGATGGCCTCCTAGAGGAGGAAAAAGTGAAAACAAAACAAAGAACAGCTGTTTGTCTAAAAACAAAGGCAGGTCAAGGTGCTCAAAAACCAGGTGTCTCGGCTGAACACCATTTACAAGTTGACCTGGGGGAACCTTATTTCTTTCTTTCTTTTTCTTTTTTTTTCTTTCTTTCCTTTATTTGGGGGGGGGGTTTCGAGACAGGGTTTCTCTGTGTAGCTTTGGAGTCTATCCTGGCACTCGCTCTGGAGACCCGGCTGGCCTCGAACTCACAGAGATCCGTCTGCCTCTGCCTCCCGAATGCTGGGATTAAAGGCGTGCGCCACCAATGTCCAGCCTGGGAACATTATTTCTCAGAATGTGTTCTCGCCTACAGAGATGGACCACTCTGTTGGTGGCGAAATCACTCCAGCAGGGCAGTCACAATGGAGAGGACCAGTGATTGCTGGGCACTTAACAAAAGGGAGGAAGTGGGCTGGTGAGATGGCTCCACGGGTAAAAGTGTTTACTCCAAGTTAGATCTCAGGAATCTGCATGGTAGGGGGATGGAAATATGCTCCAAGTTGTCCTTTGACCTCTATGTGACCCCCAAATAAAGAAATGTTAAAAAATATATATATAAAGTGATGTCACTATTTTCCCTCAGCTGCTGAGCAGCTGAGGCAAGTCAGTTGAGACCAGGAGTTCAAACCCAGCCTGTGACATAGCAAGACCCTGTCAGAATGGAACAGAAACTACTCATCGGGTTAGTCAATTTTAGTTACTTTTATTCATGTAGCTAATGACTTGTACTTTGCCTAGGGAGAGGGAAGAGTTAGCAGAGTTTGGGGAGTTACACAATGTTTTGTGAGGAAGGGCTCCCATTCAGTGGTGACCCAGTAAACCCTTACTGCTGCTTCCTAAGCAAAAACTGAATTCCAACACCAAAGTCTGCTGCATAGCATTTGTGGTATCTGTGGTGTGAACATTCCCACCACGGTTGGTTTGGAGAGACTGTAGTGAGTCACTGTAAGCAGTGGGAAGAGATGCTAATAGTTGGCCTGGTACCAACTGGCTGGCCACACACCACTGCTGGTAGGCAGGGGTGGAGAGGGCTCTTTGGTCTGTCTTGACTTGGAGAATTATTGACTCCATTCATAGATGGCTGGAAAGCTGTACACGTGGTACCTGCTTGAGTGGGCCTGAGGTCATCATGGAGACCACGTACATCTTTCTGCAGCTGCATCCTCCTCTGAGCCCTGGGCACGGACACTCTGATGGCCTAGACCAAGGGAACCCTTGGAGCAAAGCCCGAAGCTTAAGATGAAAAAGGTCATTTGGGTGTAGTGACACAGTATGGAGTTCAAACACCATTGTTATATACTGAGACCCTATTTAAAAAAGTGAATGAAAGAATCAACCAACCCAAGTCAATGTGAAGGGGCCAGCTCCCCATTTCGGCAGCCATAACAGCCGAACACGTGCTTGCCATAACCTTGCCTTGGTCACTTAAGAGGTCAGATGCCTGCCTCGTGGCAAGGAACCAATCAGAAGTTAGCTGGTGGTGCTATGCTTTATGGTTCTGGGTGTGCTTTACGGACAAGCGCACAGCAATGAAGCACAGAGCATAGCAACCACCCTGGGAGGGCCTATGGGCCATAACAACCAGTTGACCAATCAACACAGGGCAAATCCTCCAAGCCTGGAGGCACACCAATCCTGAGCCTGTGCGTACCCCTAGACACTCCCCTTACGCTGCCCTATAAAGATCTGTACGTAGTGGCTTTGAACTGTCTTTGCTAGCCATCCGACATGACGGGTGGATCAAAGACCCAAGCTAACATGGGGTTAACTGGTTAAACTACAATAAAGCCTCATACAATTTGCATCAAGCTTTCGCCTCCATTCTGTGATTGGGGTGGCCGAGGTCCTGGGCTAAGATCCTGGAAGCCTGAGCTTTCCGGGGGTCTTACAAATGTTGAACCTGCTTTTGTGTCCTCATTTCTGTAGTCTACGGTTCTCTGCCTTTGCCTGGCTTTGACCTGGGGCTTCTGGACCCGAGCAATTTCTGCACTTAGTGCTTGACCATGAATGTGCCATAGAGAAGCACACACAGTGTTGGCCTTCTCCTCACACCAGCTCTCCCCATGGCCCATACTTTGTCACTGTTGGAGACCCTCACCGCCGGTACTTCTTTTCCTCAGGTGAGGTCAGCTGCCTTGGCCCCTAGGTGTAGAGCCCATTTGCTGGCTCCTGCCTTTTGCCTTCAGCCCTGTACTCTTTCTTGACTTTACAAATGGCCCTCGCCTTGTTCTTCTAGCCACACCGGAGAGAAACGGGTCCATGTCTGCTCTTCCTCAGCTGCCTAGTAGAGGATGACAGTTAAGTCACTGCAATGAACACTCCGTGTTCCATGAACACGCATCACTTGGCCCCTGTGTGAATACAGGGGTCACAGGACATGTTTCTAGTTGAGAGGGGAATGTATGCATGTGTAGATTTAGGAAGACTTTTGAGAAGCCAGCACCCTCTCGGCAACAACGTAACAGTGCATTTACTTCTCCATTCTCACAGGGCATTAAATGTTCTGACCTTTGCCAAACTGTAGGCAAAACCAGCACGAAACTGGTATTTTGGTGAGTATCTCTCTCGATATACTGAGGCTGGGACTTAGCCCATTTTGAAGGGCAGACACAGAGGACATCACAGTCTGAGGGAAGAGCAACGGGGCATGTGAGGCTGCATAGGGCTGACTCCACAGAAAGGACCTGTGTGGCTTCCTCACTGGCTGACCCTCACTCAGGGGGAAGAGACTTGCTGGACATTGGGGACTTGGACTGTGGGGTATGTGAGAGGAGGAAGGAGGAGGAAAAGGAGGGGGGATGAGGCAAAGAAGAAGAGGGAAGGTGAGGGGACGAGGGACAGAAGGAGAGGAGTTTGAGATGAGGGAGGAAAAGGATGAGGATGAAGAAGGAAGGAAAACAGACAGGAGGAAAGAGAGGAGAATGGAGGAGGAGGCGGCAGAGGAGAGACAAGGATCTACATGGGCAGCCGCTTCCACAGCCCTTCAGGTGGCTCCCTTGCACGCCAGGCGGGCTCCTCTCTCCCACCTCTGTGTAGACACTGCAGCTGTGTAGACACTCTGCTTCTTTGCAATGCCTTAGATGGTTTTACAGCCATAATGAAGGCTAGCATGGGCAGCTCCCAGGCCCCTGCTCACCAGGCAGCTCTGGGGAGACACGCCTCCTGCCGGAAACACCCCACCCCCTCCCGCTGCAGGTGTTTGCAGGTTCTGAATGCCTTCTGCTCCACTTACTGACTTAACTAAATGTCCTGGGCAAAATGCTCAGGAGAAAAGCCAGTTAACAAAAGCTGGATGGACACTCAACTAAAATGTCACCACTGGGTTTTCAGCCTTCCAGGCAATGTGTTTTGCTTTTGTACTTTGCTTCAGTTACTTTCCCCCCACTTAAACAAGGTCCATGTATTACACAGTAGCAGCAGGAAATAAAGCTATTAAAAGTAATCTTCGTTTAATGATTTTCACCCCCAGATTTGTGCCCTCAGTTTACTCAATCAGAAACCTCAAAATCTACTTTAGTATCTTTTATTGCTTCTCACTGGCAGTAGACACCTCCCACTGGATTCTAGACACTTCCGAAAGTGTGCCCTGTCTGTACTGGGCCACTGCAGTAGTTCCCTGATTGTAAAGAACCTTGGAGTGGCAACCTGTTTTTGTTGTTGGTTGGTTGCTTTTGTATTTTTCCCTTAAAGGCTGAATTTGAATTATGTGCATGCATGTGAGTCTGTGTGTGGGTATGTATGTACCCATGAACACAGGTACCTACCTGCACGGATCAGAAGGGGACACTGGACCTCTGACGCTGGAGTTACAGAGTGTTGTAGTTGCCCAGTGTGGGGGGCTAGAAACTGAAATTGAGTCCCTCACAGTCCTACACAGTGATTCTCCTAATCCCTGGACCACCTTTCCAGTCTCCTTTTTGGTTTTTTCAAATTTGCTATTAGCAGCAGATTGCCTCAAGCTCCCGATTCTCTTTTCTCTACCTCCCAGGGATTACAAAGGTGCAATCAGGCCTGGCTTATGTGGTGCTGGGGATTTAACCTAGGACCATTTGTGTGTGTGCGTGCGTGCGTGCGTGCGTGCGTGCGTGCGTGCGTTTGTGTGTACAATATTAGCAGGCCGCCTTGCCTCAGCTGACTAAATATCACTTGTCTCTACCAAGGAACAGGGTGATGGGTAAAGCTAGAAAGGTCCCAAATGCTTTCTCCAGTGTCACCAGCCCACATCTGTCTGTCTATCTTTTACTTTCCTTTAGAAACACTCTTCCAAACAATACAACTAAACAGATGGGCTTGGTGGTTCAGGATTAAAATCACTAAGTCACAAAAGCCTATGACTTGAGTTTGATGCAGGAAACTCAGTACAAAGTCAGATGTGATGATGGGTGTCTATAATCTCAAGGCTAACTGAGGCAGCAGGTAGATACAGGGCCTTGCCCTTTTACTGATTATCTTGAAGGGTAAAGGACTTTATTTTTGCTTTCTAGAAGTGTCAACCTAACCCTGAAATCTTGGAACACTGACCATGGGGCACAGGTACGGTATACCCCTTTCCATGCCCATGCTAGACATTGATAATAGATTACAGAATACTGCCCAGTTCTGCCTGATGTGGGCTCAGAGTGCTCAACATAGTATACCCGGTGGGTGAACAATCACTGTGATTTAGAATTGATGGTAGACGACAGATACTCTACCTGGAAAGAAGCAGGAGGAAGAACCAGGCCCCACGAACCTTTCCTTCCTGGCTGGCACAATCAGAAACATTCTTGGAAGGGGGCAAGTGTTCACAGAGAAGGCCACTGAGAAGCAAAAGCCAGTCCTAACATGAAGAGTCCAGGGACCAAAAGCAGGCCTGGGAATTCTGAAGTTTATGGATTTTCCCTTGTGGGAGGAGGAGCTGGAAAACATCCCAGGTATTGAGGAGAAAGGAAGCAGGGTCTGTGTAAAATCAATAGGGAACAGGAAGTGGTTATCTGGGGCCAGTAAAATACACAACACAAAAGAACAGCCAGGCAGCAGAGGGCTGGCTCCCAGCAAACAGAGCTCCTAGGGCCCCTCTGAGTCTCCTCCACACCATCTGCAAAAGGCTGCCCCTGGTGCCAAAGTATCCCTCCATAGGTGAGCGGTCCTAGCAAAGGTCTCTCTGATCGATAGGTGAGAAAAGACTGTGACTTCTACACAGGGCCATGACCCCTAAGAAAGGGGCCCAAAGTACAGCTCTCTGCACTTATCCTGAAGGGAGCCCACAGGAATGAGGATGGCTAGAAGGCTAAGAAACGAACATTGACGGTGGCCAGGCTGTAAGTCACACGGCCTATGTGCACTGTATCACAACTGACACCATCATTGCCTTTCTCATTGCATGAAACAAATGCTCGTCTCAGTGTGTCCCTGGAGTGTCCAGCATGCTCAAGGATCTGGGCTTGATCCCCAGGACTGTAATTAGCCAACAAGCATAATTACTAAAGTATATATGTGCATATTATTCTAAAATTCTCTTTTTCCAGGTATTGTTACTTATAATGAAGTTCCCCACACATAACACACACACACACACACACACACACACACACACACACATGACTTTTTAAATTAAAAATTAAGAAAAGCTGGAGAGATGGCTCAGTGGTTAAGAGCACTTGCTCTTGCAAAATTTATATTCACTTTCCAGTACCCACACGGCAGTTCTGAACCATTTGTGACTCCAGTTCCGGGGGATCCAACACCCCGTCTGGTTCTGAGGGCACTAGGCACAGAGCATGTGTTGTATGTATACATATATACATGCGGAAAAACACATGTACACCTCCTAAACTTTTAAGAATTCTTTTTAAAAATTAAATTACATTTTATTGTGTATGTATGTCCGCATGTACAGGCATGTGTCACACACAGTCTTCGTGTGGTCATCAGTGTATAACTTGTGGAAATTACTTCCTCCCACCATGTTAAGTCCTGGAAATTGAACCTAGGTCCTCAGGCTTGATGGCAAATACCTTTATCCCCTGAGTCATCTTGCTGGCCATATATATGTTTGTTTATTTAGAGCTAGGGTTTTCATAGTCACATAGACTAACCTGGAATTCACTATGGAGCCCAGGCTGGCCTTGAACTTACAATTCTACTTTCACCTTTCTGAGACCTAGGATTACAGTACAAGTATCAGCTTCCATCTTTTTGTTTGTTTTTTTGTTTGTTTGTTTGTTTTTCATTTTTTTATTTTTTATTTTTATTTTTTAAGACAGGGCTTCTTTGTGGCTTTGGAGTCTGTCCTGCTAGCTCCTGTAGACCAGGCTGGTCTTGAACTCACAGAGATCTGCCTGCCTCTCTCTGCCTCCTGAGTGCTGGGATTAAAGGCATGTGCCACCGCCGCCGCCACCATCAGCACCACCACCAGGATAGCTTCCCTCATCTTTAAAAGTAAGGAAAGGTGACTTTATTTAAAGGAAAACACAATAGTATACGTGGTGGGAAGGCAAGCTCATACAAATAAGTAACATTTGGTGTCAGCTGGTGGGGTTCAGAGCTATAGCACATTCTTGGTAAGGATAACCTTAACCATTGAGAGAAGCTCACACATAAGCCCTAGAGGCTGTAATTGCTTCTCACCTAAAGCGCAAGCTGCCCTCCTCTGGTGCACACTAGGTCAAAGCAGCAGACACCTAACCCTCTACTTGCTTCCTCACTCTTTATCATTTAGCTAGCCAGGAAGTCCTGTCTATGGGCTGCCGAAGCATCTTTTCCATCTCTACCCTTGACCTTGAGATGACTTATTTCCTAGTGTTCTTGCCTCTCTGTCTCTCCTAAGCTTGCATTTCTTCTCTTTTCCCCTCTAAGCTTTTTGGGGACAGGAAGCTTGTATGTGCTCTGGTCACCGCAGCACTTGACATAGCACATTGTCTGTGGTAAGTGCTTGGTGACCGGAGGAGGACATTTCAGGGGTGACTGAATGAGAGGCATAAGTACGCCTTCCTGGAAAGGGTTCTGCTAGCCTAGGTGAAATGCATTCCAAAAGCAGTCAGTGGCTACTCCGGGGGATTGTCCCTGGACCTGATTGGTCCCTAGTGAAAGAGGTAAAGCTGGAGAACTTCACTACCAAGAGGCAACACAACAGCTGAGTAAGACTCCATCAAATATTTACTGAGGGCCTGGGAGCAGTGGACGCGACTTTAATCCCAGCATCAGGCCAAGGCCGAGGCCTTCTGTGAATTTGAGGCTAGCCTTGTCTACATAGCAACTTCCAGGCTAGCCCCTGTCTCAGAAAAACAAAAACAACAAACACCATGTATTGAGCCAGAAACCATGTGAATACCTTTAGTTACAGAATTTCAGTAAAGCAGGAAGCTCATGAGTTTACCGATGACCTGTGCTGTATGGGATAGAGCTCAGTGGCAGAGCATTTGCATAGCACATGTAAGGCTCTCATTTAAACCCCAGCAATCTCCAGTTAATGGTATCATAATCTGTTTCCTAACACAATTCTCAGCTTCTTCTCCAGCACCATGTCTGCCTGCATGCTGCCACGCCCCACCACGATGATAACGGACTAAACCTCTGAACTGTAAGCCAGCCCCAACTAAAAGTTCTCCTTTGTAAGAGTTACCATGGGCATGGTGTCTCTTCACAGCAGTAGAAATCCTAAGACATAGACCTTTAGAGATCGCATCTATACCAAACACACATACATACCACTCTCTGTATTGTTACTTAACTGTTTCCATAGCATCTATGTAAAGTATTTAAAGTTATCTGGAAATAACTTAAAGTATAGGGGAGGATGTGCTTAGGAATATACAAACACCACATTATTAATTAACTAATGTGTATCTGACTGCAGCCACACGTGTGCCATGGTCCGTGTGTAGCGATCATGCAGCAGGGTCTCTTTAGTTAACTGCTGTGGACATCAGGCTAAGTGGCCTGCTAGCTGCTAGCCATTCTGTCTCTCTCCCCTCCATCTTGGCGGGGATGTGCTGTGATTACAGTTGCTTGGACAAATGTGTCTGGCTTTCTTATGTGGGTTCTGGGGCTCTGTACTCAGGCTGTTAGGTTTGTGTGGCAAGCACTTTACCCTGAATCATTTGTGCATCCCAGTGCTACACTATTTTAAATCACAGACTTGAGCATCCATGGGACCTGAAATATGCCCCACCATCACCAAAATAGCCCGGGGGGGAGGGGGCAAAGGAACATCTAGTTTTCGGTTGCTGGTGATGCTGGAGTTGTATTGCTTGTCCCTGCTATGGAACACACATGGTTAAAAATCCACATTCTAATATTAATATCATTCTAGGGAGGGAAATAAGTGTGCAAAAGTGAGGGGCAGCAGAGAGGGCTCAGTAGTTAAGAGCACTTGCTGCTCTTGTAGAGGATCCAGGTTCACTTCTTGGCACCCACAATTGAGCACCTCACAGCTGCCTGTACCTCCAGTTCTAGGGGGATCTGACACGCTCTTCTGGACTCTGAGGGCACCTGCAAGTATGTGGTGTTCACACAGATAAGTTGGCACATACACATACTCATAAATTTAAAAAAATCAAGGGAAGGACATTAACATGTCTACATAGAGAGATGCAGATTTCTTTTTTAGAAACTCTGCAAACCACCAAGCTACTTACAGGCATTTCCCACCAATGATAAAAAGAATACGGCACAGAGAGCTGAGTAACTAGGCCCAGTCCCATCTCATCCTAACCCTCTAAGTGTAGTAGTGCTGAAGAGAGCGGTGCATACCATCACTTCTGCAGCCCATTCTGGTCTTCCTCAGACAAAAGGGGTGAGCTATCCTATCATGGTCACAGAGACCACCCACCTACAGGAAATTAGCACAAACAACCCAGGTGTTCTGAGCCCTCACTGTGGAAGAGCTATGGTGGACCATGATATTTTCCAGAACCCACAAAGGTGAACATAAAAACAACCCGAAGAGGATGAACTACTAATGCAGGCAAATCAGTATTATGAGCACCAATCTGCAGAAGTCATAAAACACTCAACAAAAGAATAATTGTGTCATTCAAATTTTTCTTATGGCTAAGCCAGAAGGCCTTCTCAGTATGCATGACAGCTCCCCACTGCCCCCTGGTGATCCCTGTGTACCTGCTGGGAGCATACTAGCTAATGACTATGGGGAACAAAGGCCTCAGATCATCAAACTTGGTCTATGAGACTGCAGAGATGTTCTGGACCAGGCACCAAGCCATCTGGAAAAATCTCTAGGCTCCAGTCCCATTTGTTTGCAGAACCTGAGATAAAGAAGCTATGAATTCAGTAATGAGTTAACTACTTTTAGTCTGTCAAGCTGGCAAGAGCCTTTTTGATTCCTCTTTAATTACCATGGGCACTTTTTCGATGCCCTGTTGGTGGGAGAATAAATTAGTAAGCCTTTTCTTGTGCAATTTGGAGGCATGTATCAAGTTTTGCAAAGGCGTACCATCTCAAGGAATGTATCCTAAGGAAATAATTAAGGATGTGAGCAAAATAAAGCTGAAAGAATGCTCATTGGAGCCATTTATAAGAGCTGAAAGCTATTAAACAACTCATGCTACAATGATGTTAGAATTTTCAGAGCAGGTGAATATTTAAAGACATGCAAAGATACTTACTAGACACTCTCAAGGGAAAAAGCAGGACAACAAATGAGTTAAAAATTTGCTTTTGTAAAGCAGGCATCTTTATAGGTGAATGGAAGAGTTTTATGGACAGACAGGAAGATTTGGGTTAGACTGGACCAGAGAGAAAGGCTGTATAGAGGAGCCAATTTCTTGGTCCTCAGTCCTCCCTAGACATCTGGGCTGCCTGGAGGAGCTATGAAGCAACTGACTCCCATCCCTCCTCCCCTTGCCTCACAATGGTTCCAGGGTGGGGCCCTAACATTCTGCCTCATTTAATTGCTCCCCAGGTGACATCAGCATGAGGTCAGGACTGGCCCCAAACACTCGAAGGCAGTACACTGCAGTTTCTACCTGCTGCTTGAGCTTCTAATTTAAAGATAGTTCCAGGGATCCAGTCAAATGTTCTGCTTTTTCTTTCTGTTGGGCCTCATGCACCCTGGGCATGTTTCCCCACTGAGCTACACCCCCACCCCCACTCTACCCACCCCTATATCGTACTCAGTTTACCGCCCTTCTTTTATACCCCCAGAGCAAGCATCCACCCACTGCCCCAACAGGCATTTTTCAGTGCAACAACAGCACGTCAGCTACAATGGTCTTCATCCGCATAAATCCTCTCAGAATATTTATCTGCAATACAGAGGACTCATTAGAAGTCTCACTGTGGAAGTTTCTGATACACATGGAAAATCCATAGCCTCAGAGCAGCCCTCCCAGGATCTTATAAATAAACTACCAGAAGATCAGGCAGCAGACATCACACTGGGATTCTTGGTGGCATACTAGACAAGACCATTAAAACCAATATTTCTTGGACATTCCAAACAGTGTCAACACATTCCACTTTATTTCTGGGTTGAGAGAAGGGCTGCAGAGCCTCTTCCAAATTCTCCAGCCAATTGCAAGTCTTTATGGAATTCTAGGCATCCTGGCTCAGCCAGGAGGGTACATTTCTGAACACACTCTTAAAAATACAGCTCAAATTTCACATCATTGCCCAAGCGACTCTGGTAGCACATTGGTCCTAGCTTACACATGATTGGGTATGGAGCTAAATATTATAGGCAGCTATTGGGGACCAAGACTGAAAAGTGGCCAGGTCTTGTGCATCCAAGGATGCTATATATATTTGCCACTTCCTTCATGGGGCTACAGTTCCTATCTACCGACTTGGGTGACAACTCCATCAGCACTTCACTGGAGGCTTGAAGTTCACTGACCAAATTATCCACTTTGATTTTCCATGTTCCATGTAATGCCCCATACGTTATGTCTTTGTCAGAGGTCTTCACTCAATCATGCAAATGCATGCTGAATCATAGAAACTGAAAGCCATAATCAAATGGATCATTGATTTCTTCTTCCTCAGTTCCCATTTTCCAGAGGAAGTTTTAAACTCAAGGTATATGGGTGAATCTCACAGTGGGGCCAGCAGGCTGCTGTGTGGCTGCCATTTTCCCTGCTGAACTCTTTACAAAAACCAAACAAGGGCTGCAGACATGACTCAGCCACTTGCCACCAACCCTGATAACCTGAGCTGGATTCCCCCTACAACCAGCATGGTAGAAGGAGAGAACTGACTCCTGCACATTGTCCTCTGGTCTCTTCCACAAGCTTGTGACATGTACCCATCCACAAAATTAAATAATAATAATAATAATAATAATAATAATAATAATAATAATAATAATAGCACTACTGCCTTTCTTTCTGATCCATTGTTCTCACTCAGGCTATAACTACTGAAGCTACTGCCATTTTCCCTAAGAACTCCATGCCTCACCTTGTGAGACACTCGCCAGTGATTTTCCACCCCATACAACACCCCCAGTCCATGGCCCTCATGTGCTCCTGGAAATATGTCTTTGTGAATTCATCTCTCCTGGCTGGTACCCACACAGTGATCCTAATCTCTGTATGGTGAAACATTGTCTCCTGGAGGGATGAGGGAGGCTAAGGTCCAGAAAGATAAGGAAATTAAATTCACAAGAATCAGGAAGTTCAGAAAGTTACAAGATTCACAAGGCTCCTCACCAAACGTTAGATGAGAAGCAAACAAACACTTGCTGAGACGGGAGACTCTTCAGTTGAACTGCCTGCAAGTTGGGCACAGAAGTCCAGACAGAAAGCTTTCATGAGTATCACTCGTGTTGGGGTGGGTTCTTCGGTGACACAGGTGAATTACACAGCCACATGAGCTCACCATGCTACAGCAGATGGGGTCATTCCTTGGTGTGTCGTTGTGTGGCATTTGGGATGAATAGATGTTTGTCCACATCTCTCAAGGAAAAATCACATAACAGTAGATGATCTTGACCTCGCTTCTTGTTTCCAGTTGCTTCCTCTGCCCCTGGCCATAAGCAGCTCAATCCCACAGACTCATCAAAAGTCAGATTGATCCAGTTTTTTTTTTTTTTTAAAGTTTATTTATTATATATATAGTGTGCTGCCAGTGTGTATGCCTGCAGGTCAGAAGAGGGCATCAGATCTCATTACAGATGGTTGTGAGCCAACATGTGGTTGCTGGGAATTGAACTCAGGACCACTGGAAGAGCAGTCAGTGCTCTTAACCACTGAGCCATCTATCCTGCCCCTTGGTCCAGTTTATTAATGCCCAGTAAACCTAGGCTCTCCTGAAAGCAAAGAGAGCACTGACAGGAAGCAGAATTTGAGGCCACATTCACAATTGAACAAATGTTGGGGATACATTGGCTCTTTTTCATTCCTCACCTGCACCTGATAGAGGGCCAAGTCCGACCACTGTAACCCTGGAGTGTCAAATGAGTCAGTCATCTCCTCAAAGTCACCCCAAAACTCTTGATCAGATAGCCATCTCCTACAGCTCCTGCCCAAGGCACCTGGTTCTTCCTACTACTGACTGTGACACCAACCTGCCAAAAGTTCTATTCAATTCCCTGATGCTGCAGAAAAGTACCCACTTCAACCTGTCATCTTTACATTTGCAAGCAGGGGCAAGCTCTCTCTCTCTCTCTCTCTCTCTCTCTCTCTCTCTCACACACACACACACACACACACACACACACACACACACACACACACACGGCCCTTCTTGTATAGCAGGAGGCATGGAGGTATGTCTGTTTTCTAGAGTTCCAGCCACTGACCTTGGGGAGGCAAGGCAAACCATAGCAGTAGCTGGTATCTGTAGTGCCACTCTCTACTTCCCTAGCCTTGCCATAGTTGCTCCCTTTGTTGTGCATAGTATCCCACAGTAATTGGATGCAAGATTACTCAAAGGTGGTGTTAGGCATCAACCACAGCCCATACTTCTGCTCTCCGATTACTTTCACATTTCTCAAGAGATCCTGTGGTTCTCAGGAATCCCTAATAAGATAATAGTTCATTCTTCCATGTGGCTGCCTCTTTTTCTTTTTGGCAATATCCTGATCACAAGTCTTCCTGGGAGACTTCAGGCCCAGATCTTTAACAAGTCCTTAATGAGACACTGGGAGCCACCTCCTCCTTTACCTTGGTCCAGCAGCTCTTTCTTCCAAGCTGGCAGCCTCTGCACCCTGCAGGCGCTTTCCCCCTTATTCCACTTGGCTAGTCAGAGCCCCAGGGACTAGAGGGAACTCCTCAGGAGAGGAAGCCTACATCCTGTTCTTTTTGGCTGTAACAACATCCACTTCCACTACCCGTGGCTTAGGCTGGCTTTGGGTTATAGTTAAAGCATGCCTTCCTGCCCTGACAACCTCTGTCAAGATACACAGGTGCCGGCAGAACTGTCCATAGCATCCACTTCACCATCCAAGGAACTGCTGACAGATCTTCAGCAAGTTGGCTCCCTAGACCCAGGGGTCATGTGCTTGATAACCACAACTCCACCCAAAACACCCTTTCTGTTCTTTTGAGGGTCAGGGGGAGGAGGAGCACTCTACATCGCCGTGACTGTTCTTGAACTCTCTATGCAGATAAGGTTGGCCTTTAACTCACAGAGATCCTCCTGCCTCAACCTCCAGAGTTCTGGGATTAAAGATGAGTGCCACCATGCCCAGCTCTCCTTTCTGTTCTTGTATGGAGTAGCCAGTGGAGGTGGGGAGTCAAGAGGTTTGATCTGTGTTTTGAACACTTGATAGAAACCAAACACCCCCAACACAGGCCTGAAGCTTTCTGTTTACAGTTTATTGTATGGTGGGCTGTATCATCTGGAAATAATGTTGATAGCTTGGGCTTTGAAATACCACACATATGCATAAGCAACCATTCTGGAAGCAGCTGATAACTACATTAATGCTTAAGCATCTACTCAGATCACACCAAAGATCACAAATTAGAAAAGGCACAAAGGAGCCAGGTGGTGCTGGCGCACACCTTTAATCCCGGCACTCGGGAGGCAGAGGCAGGTGGATCTCTGTGAGTTCAAGGCCAGCCTGGTCTATAGAGCGAGTGCCAGGACAGCCAGGGCTGTTACACAGAGAAACCCTGTCTCAGGGAGAAAAAAAAAGACACAAAGGTTACTGACAGGTAGGATCTCAGGGAAGGTGGGCAGGGCCTGCCATGAACTGCCTGCTCTTCCAGAGAACCCAGGTTTGGTTTCCAGCACCAGAATAGCGTCTCATAACCTTATGCAGTTTAGGGGACCTAAGGCTTTCCTCTGGTCCGGTATGCATGTAGTACACAGACATACATGGCAGGCAAAAAAAAAAAAAAAAAAAAAAAAAAAAAAATCCAAGCAGATTAAAAAAGTAGATTGTAGTCCATTACCAGTAAAATGGGGTTGGCAACTCTGCCTACCACCTTATTTCTTACAATAGGCATCTCAATAAACATGGATCATCGTTTGGGCTACACTGCCTGGCCAGCAAGCCTCAAGGGTCTTCTGAGCTCTGCCTCCCCAGTGCTGAGATTACAGGTGCAAGGGGTCAAACTGAGGTCCTCAGGCTTGCACATCCAGCCTGATTGTGTCATCTCCCCACCTCCCATCAGCAATTCTTATCATGCTATTGCCACATTACGACTGTGGCAGTGTGCCTGAATGCACGAGGATGGGTTTTCGGGGCCCAACCTCCAAGCATGCCTTAGTTTCCAGATCCTGCAACTTGAATGCAGACCCTCACAGATCTGCTAGAGACACCAGGCATCTCCTGGAAGTTTCTGGAAACTTTCTCGACACCTATACAATGCCTGGTACTTCAGCCACCAAGTTCTGAAGACTTGCTGAATGACTGGGAACCTCTGGGCAGTCCATGAAGCACACGGGACATTCTCAACCTACCCTGCCCTTCTGTTCTGTTCAGTTCATTCAGCATCCTGGCCTCTCGGGCTCTCCACTGGCACTCTTCTGTCCATTGTTCACAAAAACGAATCGAGCTACAACATAGGGCTTGAATTGAAGTTAAAATTGTATGGCTCTAAGGGTCTCCATCCAAGTTTTTCCCAAAAGATTATTCTCCAAGGGAAAAAGAAAACAAAGTGTCCAAATCTCAAACATTTCTCAGTCGCTGTTATCCCACGCCTCTCTGTACCCTTGAGACACAATTTTCAATAGTAAACGGGGCTGAAGTTTGAGGGCATGGCCCAGAGAAGTTGTTTAATTTCTACCACTAAAGACAAACTCGGATTCTTTCAGGCAGCTTTCCCCTCAGGCCAGCCCGCTGCTTTATGGGGCCAAACCACCGAAAGAATAAATGAATGCAAAAAATTTGCCTCACAGCAGTGAACACTAAGATTTTTTCTACAGATACAAATTCCCAAGAAAACCTAGCCCAAAGATAATCCAAGTGAAGGCTGTCTTTATTGGCTTCTTAAGGGCTGGGGGCCTGATTTGCTTTAGGATCTCAATCTGTTTATTCGGTTGATGGTGGTTGGTGTGGTACTGACAGGACAGGTTTAGAAAAACCAAAGCAAGCCCAAGAAACATGGATCCGTTTGTAATACACTCCTGTCATTCCACAAATATCCATGGTGCACCCATCATGCTGCAGCTCTGTATGGGGAGGGGGGCTGCTGTGGAAGACAGAAGGATAATATGGCTTGTCAGGTAGCCTCCACCTAATAAGGGTGGACAAAGCATAAGTCCCAAATGGTAAATAGGACTGAAAGTTGGAGTGGGTGGTGAGATTTGAGATAGACTATGAATCTAGGTGAGGACTCACACAGAGTCAAGTTCTATGTACTTTTTTCTTTGTTTGTTGTTGTTTTGGGGGGTGTGCACGTGCACATGTGTGCATATGTGCTCAGAGGGCAGAGCTTGGGCTGTTGGTAGTTGGAATCTGTACACTTTGTTTTCTGAGACAAGGTCTCTCACTAAACTAAACCCAGATTAGGCCAGGCTGGCTGCCAGGAGGATTCAGGGACTCACCCATCCCCACCTCCCCAGTCTGGGATTACAAGCCTGTGTTATGATGCCTGCCCTTTTTTTTAGACATTAGTTCTGGGGCTTCTCAGGTCTTCATCTGTAAAGCATGGCAACACTTTATATATAGATTGAGCTGCCTCCCCAGGCTTAGAAGCAATATTAGTAAGTAACATTTTGCATAATTAAATAGATCCAATGTACTGTTTTCCTAAATACAATTATGAAGGCCATCATTAAACTGGCATTGGTGAGGCTGAAGAGATAGCTCAGTGGTTAAAGAGCGTTGACTGCTCTTCCGGAGGACCCAGGTTCAAATCCCAGCACCCACAAGGCAGCTCACAACTGTCTGTAACTCCAAAATCTGACACCTTCACACAGTCATGAAGGCAAAGCACCAATACAATAAAACAAATAAATTATTTAAAACAAAAATCAAAAAACTGGCGTTGGCCTCAGAGACCAAATGGTTACCTGTTGGGGAAGGAGGGCACAGAGGCAGGCCCACCACTGGGGTCTACAAGGTTGAGATAGGATGCCCACACACTTGCAGTTATAACTCAAGATGTTGAATATGGTTACTCCCAGCCTAGCAAACAAACCTTCCTGAGACACAAAAAGGCAAGGTCCAAATATAGAACACCCCAGACTTTTCACTTGCACATGAGATGTGGGATAGGGGTGTAGTGAGCCTGGTCCAGCATCCTCAGTCTTTCCCATGCCTGCTTCTATCTGTATCTCAGGAGGTCTTCTAAACAGCACAGCTGCTCTTTGGGAAGGCAGTGCCAAGAGATGCCAAAGTAGGGCTTGGGGCGGGGGGCAGACTCCTAAAGTGGGGGCCCTATTACTTAGGTCTAGGGGTAATGCTGCATTCAGGGAGGGATTCAGTGTCCTGGACTGTGTTCCTATTAGGATGATGACAGGAGCCAATCTGTATCCCAGGTAACAAGTACATCAGTATGATTTGCATGCTTTGCACTTAGTCCTCCACAGAGAGCTAAATAACATTGCTACTCCTATTACCTCACACACGAGGGAATTGGGATCCCAGAAATTTTAATTTATCTAAGGCCACACAGCTCGATATGGTGGAGCCAGGATTTTAAATGTTAGATGCTCCATGTTGCGGCCTAAAAATACTCAGAGGAAAATCATTTCCCAATCCTGAATCATGGAAAAATCAAGAGTGGGAAGGAAATGAAATTCATTATGTTGAACTCAGGATGGCTCGTGGGTCATCGCAGAGAAGGAATCCAGGGTCCTGTCTGCTGGGAAGTCCCTGTGGGGACGGAAGGGTGTCCTACGCAGTCGGGCACAGCAGAACCTGTACTCTGGATCTAGGCTCCCTTGATGAATATACAAAGCTGGCAGGGCATCAGGACAGCTCAGCACTCATATATGTGGCTCTCTGTGAGCTGGGAAGGTGACCTTATGCTGAATGGGGATTTGGAGATCTTTCTGTAGTTGCACTTTGGATTCTTTCTTCAGATTTTGTGAGTAAAGTGGTGGCCTGGGTGAGGAAGACACTGGGTTTGGCTGCTGTGCAACTTTGTTCTGTTTCCCAACAGCAGAGTGGCCATTTGGACACCAAAACTCCATGGTGGTCCCGGGTCCCCATTCCCTGTTGCTGGGATTGCCAGAAAAGGCCTTCAGAGTTAGGAAAGAGGTTTTTAAAAAACATCTTTCATTCTTGTTTGTTTTGGGAAGTGGGAGGAAATAGGGTTTCACTGTGTAGCCTTGGCTGGCCTCGAACTTGCTATGTAGACCAGTTTGGCCTCACAGAGTCCTGCCTGTTACTCTCTCTAGAGTGCTGTTATTTATTTATTTATTTATTTATTTATTTTTAAAAATGCATTTATGTGTGTGTATCGGTATTGGGGGGCCAGAAGTCAACTTCAGGTGTCATTTCTCAGGCACTGTCCACCTTGGGTTTCTTTTTTAAAAAAGATTTATTTATTCTTATTTTAAGTATGTATATTTGCTTCATGAGTATATGTGTATGCCTGGTGCCTACAGGAGCCAGAAGAGGGCATTATACCCCAGGAATTGGAGTTAAGCTGCCTGATACAGGTACTAGGAACAGAACTAGGGTACTCTTCAAGGGCAGCAGGTACTGTTAACCCCTGAGCCATCTCTCTAGTTCCACCCCCCCCCTTTTTTTTTGAGACAGGTTTCATTTGGCTGATGCTCACCTAGCAGGCTAGGCTGGCTGGCAGTAAGCTCCAGGGATGCACCTGTCTCTCCTTCCCTAATGCTCAGATTATAAGGACACCACTACACCAGGCGCGGTGTTTGCTGTGTGGTATTTATGCACGCGTGTGTGCAGCTGAGTTTGTGGAAGCCAGGGCACCCTGCTCTACCACTCTTTGAGAAAGGGTCTCTCACTGATCCTGGAGTTGGGTTGTCAACCAGCAAGCTTCGGCAATCCCATCTCTGCCACCCCAGCCCTCATACACAACGGTGCTATCACACCCAACCCAGCTGGGTGCTGGGATCTGAACTTGGTCTCTTAACTCTACCCAGCTTTTCAGTATGTGTTCTGGGGGTGAAGTCAGGTCCTCCTAATTAGACAGCCAATGGTTGGACCTACAGAGCTACTACTGCCTCAACCTAAAATTCACTTCTTAAATATCCTCAACAACGGCACAACAGCTATGAGCAAGCGCACACGATCCCGTGTACAGCTCGATGGGCTTTTAATAGGCAAGATTATGGAGGCACAGCCCAGACCAATGCGACAGGCCGTTTAAGAGTTTGATTGTAAATTTCGGCAGACGGGAACACACTCTCCTGGTAAAGCTGACCCCTGCTGGCACCGCCCCCAACACACACAGGCTGTTAGCTGTTTGTGTCCAGCAGCAGCGCTTTCCCCTAGGCATGCATTCCCAGGCCTCGGGCAGCTACGCAAGCCTGACCAAACAGGTTTGGGGGCTTTTCCCTGGAACATTCTCTACGCTCGCCCCTCCAGTTCCTCATACAACCACCCCTCGGAGATTCCTCTGTGGTGCAGCCTAATGATGGTCTATAGTCAGGTTCCTTTAAGATGCCAGGGGCAGCCGAGGTAGAAGGGACCCAGGACATCAAACTTTGGGCGGCTTAGGAGGCAGAGGCGAGGCACTGGGCCCCTGAGCAACCGGGCAATACCAAAGCCAGAAACTGCCCGAACTGGTTACATTCCAGTAAGATTAACACAAGGCTGGGCCTGCTCCCTCGCCCACCCCTCCTCCCCTCCAAGCCGTGAATAGGATTTTTAACTATTTCCCTCCTACTTGCTGTCCAGCCCCACACACTGACAACGCTCCCTGCTGTTTGCACATTAACCTCCCATTTGCCAGGCAGCTTCTCAGAGGCTGCGGATTAACACCCACCAACCCAGACAATGGTCCCCGGGGAGGGATGCAAGGGGCCCAGACAAAGGCTCCAGACATAAGGCCCAGTCAATCACTGTACAGTGACCATTAGGCAAAAGTGCAGGAGTTCCTTCAGGACCCCTGACAGGGTACACACGAATCACCACATTGGCTCAGCTACAGGCATCTACCCTATGTGGAACTGGGGTGGGGAGCATTAAGAGATGCTCCCAATCTCAGGTCTATAGAAACCCAGAAACCTGCCCCAGTCTATCCTGGGAAGTACGGGCCTAGGAGGAGTACAAAGTCTGGAAGCAGAAACAACAGCCTGGAACACTCACCCACTCTGCTCTGCTAGGCTGCTCCCTGGGGATCCAACAGCAAGCAGAGGGCTCTGGCCCCTGCTCTAGGGCTCCCTGTAAAAACAGCTTGTAGACAGGAGCCCACACATCAGTGCCTTTTTCTTCTCCCATGTATGCAGGTGCATACACATCCATGAACCAAGAAAAGTGACAGCATGTTGATGCAGGGAAGGCCTGGCATTTGTGTCTGTACATCTCCACAAGTGACTCCCCTGTGACTGTGTCAAACAGGTGAGTCACATTCATGCTCCATCAACAGGGGAGCTTGTTCTGTGCCAGGGTTTAGGCAGACAGGTCTAGGAGGAGCAGGGACACCTTACAGTGGAAGCCTTTAACAAGCCACCACAAACTGCCCCTGTGCCAGAGTGAGGCTCTGGTCCCTCATCAGGTGCCTGGCTCTAGTTTCCACGTGCTGGAGAAAGGCACCTCTTAAATCATCCAGTTCTGTCTGCAGACACCGTTGTCATATGGAGACAACCCACCGTGATCATAGTCCCTCTCTTGACCTCCTACGCTCGTTCAGGACACTCGTGGGGAACCTTGAGGAAACCTCAAAGCCCCTACTTGCGTTTTCCAGTGTTTTTTCTAGGCCAAGGGGAGTTAAAAAAAAAAAAAGCTTTTTTTTTTTAAGATTTATTTTTTATTTTTCTGAACCATGTAGTCCCAGATGGTGGGAGTGGGGAGTAGAGGTCCACAGTGCAAGCAGAAACCAGATCTCCCGCCCTAGGGCAGTTAGACTGCAAGAAACAAGCACAATTAAAAAGCAACAAGCACAAGTAATATGGTTTACTCAGGCAAAACTCATTAAGTGTGGGTTGGGGTGCTCCATTTACCTTGGCCGGGCAAACTCTTCCTTTAGAGACAGTGCACATTAATTGTAAGGAGACTCCAGGAATGTGTGCTATAAAACAAACTTTGAGCCCTCCAGCAAAGGGCAGAGGGCTTCTGACCTAAAATGGGTACACAGGGAGCTTCACCAGGGAGCCAATTGCCAATCTGGCAAAACTCAGATGCCAAAACTCTGCCCATTAATCGTAGCACTCAGGAAGCAGAGACAGGAAGATCTCTGAGAGTTTGAGGCCAGCCTGGTCTACATATGGATTGAGTCCCAGGACAGCCAGGGCTATATAGTGTACACTGAGGCACTGCCATGAAAACAGACCAAAACAGCATTTAAAAAAAGAAAAGAAAAACAAAAAAGAAAAGGAAGATAACAGAAGACAAATAGACAAAACAACAACAAAAAACCCTTGCCCCTTGAGTTAAGGACACCTGACTGACTGGTAGAATTCCGGTCTAGCATGCAAAAGGCCCTGGCGCCATCCCCAGCACTACAAAACAATGACAAGAAATTCCTGCTTTGAAAGGTTTCATAAACTAGCTGGCCCATTCATTCTGACATCTACCTCAAGTGTGAATGAACCTGACAGTGCTGCCAGGGCCTGGCACACTGCTAAGGCACTCACTACCTTGTCCTGGCTGCAGGGGACATTTGAGCTGGGCTTGTGGTTTGAATGGCAGCAAGTTTGCAGGTGACAGGACAGCATCCTAAATCAAGTTCTGCCTAGCTAGCTGCCCATGCCCAGAGGGGATTCCTGTTCTTCCACTTGCTCCAGGCCTTGTGCAAGCTAAATTCTACACGGCATGAAAGACACCAGGGCTCCACTTTTCAGTTCGCCACTCATGGCCCTTGGTGAGTCACAGGTGACAGCAGAGTCTGGCCAAGCTGACTCCTGGCTATATTCTTCCCTAGTTCCTCTGATCTGCAGTTAACCTTCCTGGTACTCAGTTCCCACAGTAATAATGAGATTAGCATAGGGCTGGTAAGATGGCTCAGTGTGAGCTTCAGCACTGGTCACCAAACCTGACAACCTGAGCTCTATGCCCCACAAGGTGGAAGGAAAAACCTGACTTCCACAAGTTTCCTGTGACTTCCACATGCTCAGCACGGGAGGCTCCCTCCTCGATACCCAAACATATATGAAGAGTACGGAGCTGTGTAGCTCAGTTATTAGAGTGCTTGACCAGAACACACTAGGTCCAGGTTCTATTGCCAGCACTACATAAACTGGGCTGTGACATACACCTGAAACCAATCACACAACAGTTTGTGGTCAGCCTGAGCTACAGAGGACCTTGCCTACGCCTAGCCGCCCCCCCCCCACACACACAAAAGGTTAGTATCATCTAGTTAAGATTGTGGCACTGTTTAATTGAGCAACATTTAGCAAACAGAGGGCTTAGACAGGGTAAGCTCTTAGAATGTAATAAAAAGCAGGAAGGGTGTGGGTTTGTAGGGGAGGGTGCAGGGGGTTGGTTGAGGATTGATGGTAAGGTGTGGCGTCTAATGCCCTTGCTTCTTTGAGGGCCCACGGCTAACTGCTCTCCTGTTGTGACAACACCTTTCTCAGCCTTCACAACAGTTCAAGCATTATTTTGCTCTGACAGATGAGCAGCCAGGTTTACGCACAAGGTGGCGTTCTCTCTCTCCTCTCTCTCTCTCTCTCTCTTTCAAGGCAGGATTTCTCTGTGGCTTTGGAGACTGTCCTGGAACTAGCTCTTGTAGACCAGGCTGGTCTCGAACTCACAGATATCCGCCTGCCTCTGCCTCCCGAGTGCTGGGGATTAAAAGTGTGCACCACCAACGCCCAGTCCGGTCCGTCTTTCTCATTGTCACTTTCTGCAATGCTCAGGCCAATGCTTGCAATTAGTTCTTTTTTGTTTTGGTTTTTTTTTTTTAAATCAATACATGCTGCATTGACCTTTCAGCATAGGCCAGCCAGTCCAGGACAATGCAAGAATGCCACTGTGGACCAGGCCAGATCTCCTGCCCGAAGCGAGGCAGGTCCCGTTTCTAGATTTAGAGCAACAGGAACAGCATTTTTGTGAAACAGGACAGTGCTCTGACCTGGTGCCAAACTCTCCATGATAACCGCCACCAGCACCTGCTTTTTATTCACACAGTAAGCCAGAGGTCTGCCACACAATGAATAATTACAAAGCAAGTAGTCCAGTGGGGTTTCCCATCTTCAGAAACATGAACACCCAACATTCCCACTCAGCATGACATGAGCTCTCACTGCACTGTCCACGTATCCGGTCTTATTTTACTGATATGGGTCATCCGGGATGAAACATGCTTTGGTTGGGAGTGACAAGAGTCTAATTTTAGGCCTTCTGAGACAGTGCAGTGCCCCCACTGCCACACACCCAGCCTCTCGCCTACAGTGAGAGGGTCACGTGCTCAGCATTTCTGGGCTTCAAAATCATAAAGCCCTTATGTTTCCTTGAGATGTTAGCCACTCAGACTAGCAGTTGCAGCCTGCCCCTGGGGCCGCAAGGATGGGTTTCAGGAGGTTTCCTAAGACAAGCCAAATAGGAATTGGAGTTGGGCTCCCAGGGCCAAGATGGGCTGCTAGTGGGCACTTTTGGAAGCCACACATTTACTTGGATGACACTCTTTACCTAAAGACGTTTCTAGACTCTAGAGAGCATTTGCTGCACCACCTACATACACAGCTCTTACGTGGAGCTGTTCCTTCCCGTTTGCCTCTATTCTGCTATTTTTCTCCTGGGAGCCAGGGAATTTTTGGAGGTGGCCACTGAGGAGTCACACTGAGTTTGGGTCAGGAAGCAACAGGACACAGCTCATTTTGTGTACTAATCACAACTAGAAGTATAGGCCCCTGCTGCTGCCGGCGCTGGGCCTTAGGGACCCTCAGATGAAAACTAACAGGAATCCAGAGGCTCCAGCTGGTGTGGGGAAGGAGGAGAGGGCCAATCTGGAGTATGGATGTGACACTCAGATCCTTTTCTGTGTGCCCAACTCCTTCTAGCCCTCTTTCCCCCTCAGCGCCCCCCTCATCACAATGCACATGCTTGTGCTACCTTCGGGAGACACGCATCTACCCGTGGACTAACTGCAGTCTGAAGGTGAGTGAGGAATGCCTGCTGGTCTAAGGAGCAAGTGGCAGGAAGATGCTTATTATTATATTCTTCTGAACCAGATGTTGGACTCAGACTTGCAGGAGTGACCCCAAAGATGCAGTTCCTGAGAGCAAGCTTCTAGCTGAACCTCATGTAGGTCGTATCCCACTGGTGGCCCCTCTCAGCACTGAGAAAGGTAAAAGTAGCAGGCTAAGCACAGAAACATAAGCTCCGACCTGACTACCAGATCCAGGACCTCCTCGGTTCTTCTCCTTGATGGTGGCCAGCAGCTTTTGTGGTAATTAACATGTATGAAGCACCTATGGTTTGCACCATCTCCTGTGTCCATTAAAAAGCAGAGGTTTTTATTCCTTCTTCACAAGCTTCTCTTTGTGCACGGTGGAAATGAGTGCCGATTATCATCCAGACACAATAAAATCCGGATACAGGTCATTAAACAGGGCAATGACCTACCCACTTGGTACGCTGACCTGTTCTTGCTTATTCCAAAACATTATTCAGACAGCAAGATAAATCGGTTAATTTTTCTTTCCACTCCTAAATCATTATATTAGTTAGAAAGGAAAAGAAAGAAAAAAGAAAAAAATAGCATACCAACATGCCCGGTAGGAACTAGAACCCTGCTCCCACCATCTGCTTTATTCCAGGCTGCTCCCTCTCTGACCCCCTGGTGCTCTGGGTTCCAGCATTTGGCCACTAACAAAACTGCTCTTTAGAACCAGCTGTTCTGTAACACCCGTAATCTCAGTCTGTACACTAAGCATCCCACACCGACCTTAGTTTCTCCTTTTCTTTACAAAGATGTGCCCCAAACATGTCACTCAGTGTTCTTGGGGGCCAACAGGGAGGCACCGATGAGACGGACCAGAGCTTTTAACACACACACATAGCATGAAATAATGCAACAGGAAGTGAGCAGGCCTTTTAAAAGCTGCACCACTGAGGTAGGTATATTTAATAGATTGCCACTGGTTTCTCTTTAAAAGGGACAAATTATCAATTGTATGTGGTGGGGTAGAGGTTTGGGTCAGGGAGCCTTCTAACTTGAGTAGGTGTCACAAATATCTTCCCATGGTGGTTACTGGCATCTCTCCCAAACTCAGCGCTCAGCCACATTACGTTGGTAGTTTGAAAGCAACCACAACAGGAGTGTTTCTGACAAGGAAGCTAGCAAACCGGAATCAGGGCATTCTCTTCTACCATGAGAGCTTTCGGCAAAGCACACAGCAGGGCCTTGCAGCTTGTCAACCATACCCCACTTCTCTTCCTGTCATTAGTAAAAGATAGACTTACTGACCATACAGCCTAGTGGTTAGACCTCAGACATGTGAGGTGACTATGGAGGTCTGAAGGGGGGGGCATCAGATCTCCTGGATCTAACTGGAGTTATAGGCAATTGTGAGCGGCCCAATGCAGATTCTAGGAACAGAACTTGAGTCCTCTGGAAGATCAGCAAGTATTCCTAACTGCCAAGCCACCTCTCTAGGCCTAGAGTTCATCCTTTCTATGAAATACATATGCGTGAGCTCTGAGAAGTCTCCCCTGCACTATGCCCAAGTCTGTCTTCACATCTGCAAACTCACTCAGTCTTTATGACACAGCAGGACATGGAAGCCTTATCATCATCTTCAAAGATACAGAAACAGGTGTGTGTGTGTGGGGGAACCACTCGTGGTCACAACTGGGAATTGCTATTTGCAGATACAGAACCAAGCCTGTACCCCCAAGAATCTATAGAATTTCTCTTTCACAAAAGATGGAAATCCAAGTTCGAACCTCAAGAGCAAATGAATTTTATGAAGGCTTTCAACCAGAAAGGGTTTTTTGTTATTGTTGTTTTAATTTACCTAACTTTATTTTATGTGCAATGGTGTGAAGGTGTCAGAGGAACCTGAGCTACAGACAGTTGTGAGCTGCCATATGGGTGCTGGGAATTGAACCTGGGTCCTCTGGAAGAGCAGTCAGTGCTCTCAACCACTAAACCATCTCTCCAGTCCCCCACAAAGGGTCCTTGGAGGTATCAAAAGTTATTTGTGTTCTGAGGATAGTTCAACAGACAAGAAAAGCAGCTGAAGGCCTGGTGTGGTAGCACATGCCTTTAGTACCAGCACTCGAGAGGCAGAGGCAGGCGTGTCTGTGAGTCCAGGTCAACCTGGTCTACAGAGCTAATTCAGAACAGCCAGAGTTATGTAGAGAAAGACTCTCTCTCCAAAAAAAAAGAAAGGAAGGAAGGAAGGAAGGAAGGAAGGAAGGAAGGAAGGAAGGAAGGAAGGAAGGAAGGAAGAAAAGCAGCTGAGTGGAGGTGAGGGCAGCTTGAGTGGGCACACAGCAACACCTTATAGAAAAGTCCCTTCGCCTCGACTTCCTCCACAGGGGCATAGGAGAAACAGCCTTACATGCTCACAGCTGAATAACTAGAGAAAGAGCCAACCCTTCGTCAAAGCCGCGCTGCTGCAAAGGCAGACAGCCAAAGTCTCACCTCTCACCCTTGCAAGCAGCAAAACAAAGAATGAGGCCTGCCCACTCACTGTAGGTCCAGGGGTGAGGGCACTTCATTCAAGCAGTCACAGCAGGGAGAGGAAAGAAACATTTGGTGGCTGGGGAGGTAGCTCAGGTGGATCCTAGCACCCAGTAGAAGCTGAAGGCACTTCTGTAACTTCATTACGGGTGGAGATTGGGTGACCTTGGTGGTGTGGAGGTGCATCTGAGAAACAGTGGCAGGAGGATCCCTGAGCTCACTGGTGAGCATTGGGTTCAGGGAGAAACCCTGTCTCTAGAGGCGAGGTAGAAGGTGGCTGTGGGAGACAGTGGACGTCAACCTTTGATGTCCATTTCCAAGTACACCCACGAACATGTATACACATCTCTGAGAAACTGTTCGCCTTCAGCCTTCAGGGACACAGCCTATAATCGTGAGTAACGAATGTTCTCATTTCTTATTTCTGCTTCATGGAGAGAAAACAGCCATTTCCCGCCAGCAGCCAGACATCAGGCTGGGCCTTTCTTTCTGATACTTGAGAAAGAGTTGAATTCACTTGCCTTTTCCCTACTTCCTTTGGATTTGCTTCTCAGGGAATGAATCAAGTCAGTCAACAAGTATTTATGTAGCGCCCACATATAGCAGAGGCGGGTAAGGGGAGCCAGGGGCTGCTGGAAGAAGCCCAGGCCAGCTCTCACTTGAGACAGTTAAAGGAAATGTCTGTCCTCAGGCCAGGTCTGAACAGGGGCTGCAAAGAGCCGACAGCCACCCTGGGTGGGTTTATTCTGGACCAACCACTCATTTCTGGCTGAGCTGCCTCTGTTATCGGAAAGGCCAGTGTGGGCGGATCAGCCATGTCTGTGCACATTTTTGGAGAATGGCAACCACAACGCTAGCGATCTTGGTAGTTGGAAGAATGGGGGCTGGGGGCTGGTTGAGATCCTCCTCTCCCAAGCCCCAAAGTGGGGGGGATGGAGCGAAGGCTCCCAGCAACAATCAAAATCAGCTAAACAAATGTTGTCAGATGTTCGCCATTTTCTCTGCAGATGTAAATGCTCAGCAGCTGGCTGGGAGATGCTAGGAAAATCCGGGGTCCATGGAAACAGCCTCTGCATGTCCTGATCCTCTCACACTTAGAAACTGGGTTACCTGGCTTTACGGCCCACTGCTTACAGAGTATGCCGTCAACCTGAGCACCTATTAAGTGTTTAAGGGTACTGGCTATTCTTCCAGAGGACCCAAGTTCAATTCTCAGTACCCACATGGTAGCTCATAACTGCTTGTAACTCTAGGTTCAAGGAATCTGACAGTCTTGTCTGCCCTCTGAGGGCAGGGCACCAGGTATGCACATAGTAAATGCACAGTCATATACATGCAGTCAAAACACCCCCTATAAACAAACAAACAAACAAACAAGTTGGGGAGGGGTAGAGTTTAGAGCTCCAATCTACAACCCCTTGTAATCAAGCATGGAGAAGCACGCTTCCAGGTAACCAAGAAGTGTCACCATTGACGGATGAGGTTTCCTGAGGTCACATTTGGGATGTACCTGCCTTGCCCATTGTTGGGAAGAAGCTAATGGGCTCCCTATATCTTCTATTCACAAAAAGCCTAATGATTTATAAACACATCACGAGTCCTGATTTGAAAATAAGGACCTGGAAGGGCCTGGTCATCACATTTTGTTGCCATTGGTTTTCAAACTACTTTGTTTTGTTTGACATCTTCCTATGTAAACCAGGCTGACCTGGAACTCAGGGAGATCCACCTGCCTCTGCCTCCCAAGTGCTAAGATTAAAAGTGTGCTTGTTTTTTAGAGACAGGTTTTTACATAGCCCAGGCTGGCTTCGAACTACTGATCCTCTTGCTTCCATTCCCAAGGGCTGAGATTATGGGTTTATACTACCACACTGGTCAGTTACATGTTGTTTGACCTCAGAAGGCTTTTTCTAAGTGTGTGAGTGTGCGTGTGTGAGCGCATGCATGTGCACACATTCACGCCCCGGTGCATATGTGGAGGCCAGGGGACAACTTTGTGGAGTCAGTTCTTTCTCAGGTCACCACGCTTGCACCTTCATCTGCTGAGCCGTCTGTCTGGCTTGGCACTGACAGAACTGAATACTGCTCACCACAAAGCGCCCTTTCATGTCTACCCTACGGACTGGAGATTTCTTACAGCCCCAAGGGATGTTTGAATAACCTGCATGGTTACAGTTAGGATCTCAACATCTGGGGACATCACCGAAAACCCCCCCACATATAAATATGGTGATTTTAATAACAAATAACACATTTGGAGATTGGGGATAAGTATGCTGGCAGAGGGAGCCACCGAAGACGTTAATTTGCATGTTCACAAAGGAATGGAATCCAGCTGCAGCATTCATGCTTAACTCTGTGGGGCCACAGGACACACGGACAACCTCACCATGGGCATGCTCTACATTGAAAGCTTATTTTTAAACCCTCAAAATCCTGGCAAAAAACTCAAACTCTACTGCTGGAAGAATGGGTTTGATTGTTCTGTGAATCCTAAAACAGTGTGAATAGAAAAAAGTTATGTAGATTTTGCAAATTAAATAAAAATGTCTAAATCAATTTGAAGCAAAGTTCTCAAAAATACTCACCTGGGGGCAGGACCCTGCCCACCCAAACTGGAAGAGATTTCGTTTTAGAAGGATTTGGGAATTCAGGGATTAGGTTCTAGCATAGCTGCCTGATGCTTTCTTGCTTCTGAGACTTGTTTCGGCATTTAAAATAAAATGTGAAGACTGTGTTAGACTCAAAATCAAGATAAACATAAACTCACTGTAGTACTACACATCTATAATCCAAACACTGGGAGGCTGAGGTAGGAGAAGGGCAACCCGTGATCAATAGTGAGACTGTGTCTCAAAAACCAAACCAAACCAAAACAAAACAAAACAAAACAAGGGGCTGGAGAGATGGCTCAGCGGCTGCTTTTCCAGAGGTCCTGAGTTCAATTCCCAGCAACCACATGGTGGCTCACAACCATCTGTAATGAGATCTGGCGCCCTCTTCTGGCTTGCATGGCAGATAGACCCCTGTATACATAATAAATAAATAAATCTTTAAAACAAAAACAAAAAACAAGGCCTGGTGTGGTGGCACACATCAGTAATCCCAGTTCACAAAGGGCAGAGGTAGCCAGATCTCTGAGTTCAAGGTAGTCTGGTCTACCGAAATGATACATTGCTTCAGAAAACAAGACTACAGGCTGGAGAGATAGCTCAGTGGTTCGAGTCTAAGCACCTACGTGATAGCTTACAACTGTCTATTTCCAGTGGATCCAACACCCCTTTTGGCTGCTGTGGGAACCAGGCACAAATGTGGTACACAGACATACATGAATGCAAACAGCTTATTATACAAATATAATAATAATAATGATAATAGACTGAACTTCTGAAATGACCTTATATGAAGGGCTATCCTTATGTACAGTAGATATTAGTAGTAACAATGGCCATCATAGTCCTAACAGGCTATGTACTAGTTTGGGCACTTTTGTTAGCCTGGTAAGCTTGAATTCTGCTCTAGTTTGCTTTCTGACAAATACCACGACCAAAGGCAAATCAGGAAGAAAGGGTTCATTTCATCTTACACTTCCAGGTAGCCCAAGGTAGGAATCTGCAGCAGAAACCACGGAGGAACACTGCATGCTGGCCTGCTCCCTGGCTCTCTTAAGCTCATGGTCAGCAAGTTTCCCTATACAGCCCAGGGCCTTCTTTTGAGAAAGGGTCCTCCTACATCTACTAAGACAATCAGGACAATGCCCACAGACCAACCTGATGGAGATGGTTACTCACTCAAGAGGCTTTTCAGCTGGTTCTCAGCTGTATCAGGTTGATGATTAATGCTAACTAGGCCAGTTTCTCCATCAGCACGGATGAAGTCTTCTGAGTATACTTGCTCAAACATTTCTGAAGACAGAAGAAGCCTCTGATATGGGTGCCAACTCAGTAGGGGAATTAAACAGGGCGTAGAAATTATAATGGCTTCTTTCAGTTTTGTAGGAAATAGCCACCAAAAGCTCCTGCTGGAGTAGAACTCGTGGAATGAAGCCTGTTTGTTACTCACCACCTTCTACCAAGTAAGATGCTGGCCAACCCCTTGAGGGGGCGTTCCATGTGTCGGATAATGACCAGACAGCATGCTTTCATGAGATAAGGGGAACTGTTCCATGAGTTACATGCTTGGGAGCCCCGATTGTAGTTCTGCCAGGGTCCTTGACTCATGTGTTACTAATAAATGCCAGGGGTGCCCTTATCAAAGGGACTACTTCCTCTGCCTCAGCCTTCACTAGCTAGATGAGAAAGTCAGGGGAGCACAGGTCTACTCAACAGGAGTGGCAGCTCCACTCCTAATATCCTTGCAACTATGTGCAGATCTAGTGAGACGATGGGCGTGAGTCCTATGTGTGCCATCTGGAGTATGTGGGGTAAGGTGGTGTGTATGTGTGTGTGCTGGGTCTGGGCCATCAAAGATGGTGTGTGGTCTCGCCATTGTTCTTGCCTCCCTAACCTTCCAACAAGCTTGCCTTTATTATCTATTTGTTTGTTTCTGAGGCAGGGAGGTCCTCACTACATGGCTCTAGCTGGCCTCAAACTCCTCGAACTCTGCCTGTCTCTGCCTCTGCCTTCGGAGTGCTGGGATTAAAGGTGAGAGCCACCATGCCCAGCTCTTGCCTTTACAAACACAATAGACTGCTGCTGCCATCTAATTGAGGTTTTCTCTGAGGGCAGCTCAAGTCTCCACTAAGCCTGAAAGTTTGGGAAACGCTGGAAGCTGAGACACTGCACCCCTCCCTCTAGCACTCTCTCATGCTGAGATATCCATGTCAGTTTCCTCCTAGTGCAGGACTAAGCCACTGGGGGCTTTGCCACATCTGGAGGCCAGATCCATGCTACCACTGGTAGCAATAAATAACACTGTGGCATTAACTCTGCCCTGTGTGCCTATAGGCATTGGCTCTGCCCTATCTAGAGCCAATAGTCAGAAGAAACAGAAGCTTGCCATTAGGTTGAAGACCTCCCATACCACCTCAAGACCAATGCTGTCCTGCCTGGGGCAGAGGATGGGGCGTGGCCTTTCGCTGGTGGCTTCCATTTGACCACACCCTTTCAGGGGATGGAAGTTCATTGGCCCATTTTAAAAGACCCTTGGGCCTGATGCTCAAAATCCACCATATGGTCCTTGTCCAGTCTTCTCATTTGCACTACAGCCTACCTGAAGCCTGTTTAGGCAACGAACACCCTTCCCCCACATTGAAGAAGGGATGGTGTGATGCCTGGCACAGAAACTCGCCTTCAGCCCTTGGCTCCCAAAAGAGAAGCTCCTAGTGCCTGTGCCCTAGGCCAGTGATGGACCATAGCCAGGCTGCCCATGGGAACCTAAGTCTGAAAACCGGTGACTACATTGGTGTCTCTAGATCAGATTTCGAGTGTTCTGGGACAGTAAGGTGTGTGCCTGGGACTTTGGAGAACAGCCATCAGTGCCTGGCATGTGTCTCTGCTCCCAGCCCTATCGGGACACTAAGTACATCTTTGTGGGCAGCAATGCCCCCCTTTTGCTGCAACACTGTCCTAAGTGAAGTCCCCTTCTGCAGCTTTTGTTTTTTCTCCTTTTTTTGCCATATATTTCTCCTGGAAGCTACTGAGTCCAGTCTGGCTCCCTGGCTGTCGGATGTCAGCCCCCTTCAACAGTTCCTATTTTTTCTTTTAGCAAGAGAGAAAACTACAGTGCCTACCATGCTACATCACCCTTTCTCTTCATTCATTCCCTGGGGTTCATAACTTCCTGGTGGCTCTTTCCTGACTTCTGGACCCAATCACCACCCACGCCGGATATCCCTAAAGCATCTTAACCACTCCTGCCCATTACCTCAGAACCCTGATGCCTCCACAGCCTTCCTTACTTCCAGCAATGGCTCCTCCTATCTTCCTGTTGCTCTGACGGCATTCCTGACTCTTTTTTCTCTTGCACCCTAAGTTTATTTTCCCGCAAGCCCTGTAGCTCTCTCTCCCTTCAAAACAGATCCATGATCCAACTTTCCCCATACCATTCCATCTTACACATCCCCTTTCTACTACTGTATCCAATTGTTTCTGATTGCACCTTCTTCCGTCCCACCACCGAGCCCATCCTTGCTTTCCAACCTGCCCGGCACGAACCACCTCGGGATGTTTCTGCTTTTCCTGGGTTGCCTTTTCTGCCACCGGTCTTGTTCCCTTTCGTCTTTACTAAAAATCACTTTCAACAAGGCCTTTAAGAAATGTCCATTAAATGAATGAACAGATGAACTGAGGCGTTTCCCTGAACCCTTTACTGCTGACTAGGACTACACAATTTGCATGGCTGCTGTGAGTTCTTATGGGGGGGTGATCTCCCACCTCTAGGGGGCGCCGTTCACATTGTGGTCCCTGATCTGTAGCAATGTCTCTCAAAGCTGGCTTAACAAGTCTGCAGAAACACGTGCAACACGGAACATGTATTTGGCTCCTTAGGGCGCTCCGTGTATGCGAGGAGCAACACAACATCTATCTAGTGACTTGATAAGTGGGGCTGGGCCGGCAGCACCTCAGCTTTCATCCAGAATCGCGGCCTGCCTTTCAGATTGCCACCCGTGTGCCTTGAGCTTGCCTCTGGCCAGGCAGTTTCTTTCTCTCACACTCTAGCTTGTCGCTCCTGGGCCTCTTCTCTCTCTTTCCAGGTTCTCTTATGCTACGCAGCCCCAGATAATTTCAAAACCCTAAGCACTCTGTGAATAATGTGCAGACACAGCTTTCCCATGCAGAGGCTAGACACGCCCCCAGCCCCTCCTAGACACTGTACAAAAGTGGGCACTACGTCATAGGAGGCTCTTCATGGACAAGGTACCAAAATAACCCTTTAGCAATTCAAAACAAGGCCCGGGAGCCCTGGCCACCTTACTAAAAGAAAAAAAAAGTTCCATCACCCATCTACAAGCTATAGTAAGTAGTCTTCCTACGGCCTCTGGGTCGATGGTTAGACACACCAGGTGATCTTAAACATTCAAGATTCTAAATGACGGTATTACCTATCCAATAGGTTGGTTCTTTTTTATGTACATGCTCAGGAATGGGCAGGGGACACCACTAGACCCAGGGCCATGTGCACTCTGGGTAAGTGCTCTACCGATGAGCTGTATATACTCCAAGACTAGACTGGGGGATGGGGGGGGGAAGGGCAGGGAGACAGAGTCTCACTATGTAGACCATGCTGGGTTTGAACTTGCAGTAATTCCTCCTTCTTCTGCTTCCTAAGTTCTGGGATTACAAGCATGCATCACCATGCCCAGTTCTAGAATTAACATTTAAGACTGCAGGACAACTGAATATTAATAAACTGGGGGAGGATAATAACCAGAAGTGAATTAACACTAACTTGGAATGTTAGCAGAGTGAGAAGAGTCTTGGCTAGAGGGCAATTTAGCAGTTACTCACCGCCGACACCTTCTCTGGTATTTTGGTGCACTGAGGTCTGTAGATGGGTGGGAGGCCCCACTATGACAGAACTGTAATCTAAATGAGGAAAGGCAGGAAAAACATGCCCTTTTGCTTAAGACTTTTGAAATTGCAGACTGTGAGGAAAGTCTGACGTAAAACAGCCTCATCTAACAACAGGGAGGCAGAAGTGAGGGGAGACTGAGGTCTCGGAGTGGTGAGGGGGGTGGTGGCGGGGACTTCTTGAATGAGCTGGAGAATGAAGTTTGCAAAGAGGAGACACAGGACACGTCGCCCATTGCAGATCCTGAGCAGAGGTGGCTGCTAGCAGGTGGGGGATGCCCTCAGGGTGGCACACTGAAGCAATCCACCACAAATACTCGCCTTCTCCAGGGAGGGGGAGGGAGGGCCCAACAGGCCGCAGTGACTAAGCCTCAGAGCAAAGGCTGAGGGAGAGGTGCAGCCAAAGAATGGGCAGTGTTTGCACACCCACTGTCACCAAGGCCTCAATCAGGGTGGAGGGGAAGGTTAGCTGACAGAGCCTAGGACACTGTATATGGGATCACCCATGCTGTTATTCAGGGTATTCCACAGATGAAGTGTGAATGTGTGCATTTGCGTGTGTTACATTGTATGTGTCTGGGTATGCACACCTATGAGGCCGGAGCAGGACATCTGGTGTCTTCTCTATCACTCTACTTTATGGCATTGAGAACTAGAAGCTCACTGGGTAGGCTGGCTGGCTAGCTAGTGATCTGTCAGAATTCACTTGTCTTGGTCCCCCCAATGCTGGTGTTACAGGAACATGTGGCTTAGTTTTCAGGCGGGTGCTGGGAACTGGAACTCAGCCTCACACCTCAAGTGTTCTTGCCCACTGAGCCACCTCTCCAGTTTCAGGAGGGGTTGAATTCTTAAGCACAATGTGTCTACAAGTAGAAAAGTAGAGACCCCAGAAGCCATCTGAAGTGGAGTCCGTGTTGCTGGTCCTAGGTGAAGAGGAATGCCCAGGAAAAGCCAGAGGCCATAAGGTTTCCAGCCCCATGGTCCAAGGGAAGAATGATGCGAACAGAAATGAGGAAATTACAGAGATTGAGAAAGACCTGCCGAGTGACGTCTGTAACTCCCTCCCTTCTGGGGCCTTGCAGGTAAATGTGGTTCAGTTTTAACTCAGGGCCCAGGTAGAAGAAAGTCCCATTGTCTTCTTCTTAAGTATTTCTTAGACTTAGAGATGTTTTTGCAGAGGGCAGGGAGCAGGGTAGTTCTAAAAGGAATACTCACTGAGCAACAAGAGCAGGCTATTCCTGGACTCACGCAGTCATCCAGGCCATAATAAAGTACAGATAACAGTGTCTTAACAGACTTTAGTTACGATACTAAAAATAAGTGGTGGCTACATTCAAATTATTATTATTTTTAAGTTTTAAACCAATACACTAAAAATATACCTGGCGCCTAAATTATCTTACATGAACAAGGACTGCATAGAAACACATCCAGTTTTTTCGGCCAGAGTGGAAGGGAACGCCCACTCCCATCCTTGTCCCTTCCACTCCTTTCCTGTAGACTTCCATCCCTAAGTCCATTAGTGAACTTCTAGAGATCCCATCTGGAGGAGGCACTGGGGCTAGACAAAGCATTCTAAGAGTGAAGCCAGGCAACAGTCATGTTCCAACTTTGTTTTCCTACACAGAGAAAGAGCCAAAAGTGCTGAGCTCCAAAACTCAGGCTGGGTAAAACAAAATGTTGCAAAGGAAGACAAGCCCTTTTAGAGGGTGACCTTGGGTGTGCCTTTCCCAATCAAGTTAAATGTCACTGCTCTGAGAACTGGTACGTTCTGATTTCCTGATTTTGCAGAATTCCAAAGCTAGCAGAACAAATTCAAACCCTCCAGCTTCCTTCCTTTCTCCATTTCCTTAAAAACAAAAACAAAAGACACAGATTTCACATATCCATTAAGAGCCAACTAGCCCCAAAAGTTATCACTGGCTTTTACTGTTACTGTGGTCTAGGAAGAATCTCTCCCTCCCCTCCGCCTCTCCCCATGCTTGCACGGTTCTCCTTTTCTGATATTAACAGGCACTGAGCTGTGTCCCACATGGCTTAGTCTATAGTCACTATTTGTTGAATGTCACTGTCAGCGGTCATTGTCTGGGATGTTCCTCAGTCATCTCAGATGTCAACTGTGAGGCTCGGGAGGGAGACACCCACACCACACCCTTGCTGACCCCTGGCTTCAGCACTGCACATTCAGGGATAACTCCACGGTAAGAATCTCCATCCTCCACCGCCTCTAGAACCTCTAGGAGAGGTGTTGCAAGGATGAGATCCTCTTTATCCTGTGATGGAAGAAAGGACACTTCAGGGCCATTCATATGTGTGGCTGCTGTGTACTTAAGATGATGTAGCACCTATGTGCTACACGCCCAAATCTTCCTAGGAAGGGCTGGCAAGCCGGCTCAGCAGGCAAGTGTCAGAAAGAGACTGTCTGCAAGGAATTAGGCAGAGAGAGAGCGCAGGGCACTGGATGCCTTCCGCTGCCTTCTCTGTGTAGGTGAACAAATGCACCCTCACACTTGTGCATGTCCTGGCTTTCTCTATGTAATAGTCCGGGCTGTCTTGGAACTCGCTTTGTAGACCAGGCTGGCCTCGAATTCACTGAGATCTGCCTGCCTCTGACTCTGGACTTCTGGGATTAGAGGCGTGGGCCACCACTGCTCAGCCAGTTTCTTAACTGTATGCAAAGCTCTCCTGATTTGTCTCCAGGAAAGTCCCTCAGTACCCCAATACTACTATGGAGGCAGTGGACTGGGCCCAGGTCCATCTCTTACACACTGTGATTTTTCTCACCAATCTTTCTAGAACAGTGCTGGGTGGTAAAAATTTAACATGAGCTCCAGGAATAAACTGAAATTTTCTCTACTAGCCACCTTCAAAAGAACGGATAGTAGTAACAAAAGAGTACCGAGTGAAGCGACCAGAGGTGACTGAGTTCCGGCTCTTATGTGAGGCACACCGGGGAAGATGCTGTGTCGGAGTGGCCAGAGTCAGTGACAGAAGACCTGGAAAGCAGGCGTCCACACCCAAGCTGAGGATGGAGAGCCCTCCCCTGGCTGCGGATATTGCAGATACCGTTCTGAGTTTGTATCTCCTCCCCTTCCTGTCAAACCCCTCACAGGAGTCAAAGGGTGAAGGACTGGGGCAATTTATGTGTTGCCCTTTCTTCCACACTGGCTTAGGGTAGGATTTGTGTCTGGTCTCTAAGCCTTCACTGCCCCATGTTGGAACTCTCCTGGGAACACAGCTGGGACCTCACCATTACTTAGGTCTCTGCCCGAACTGAGATGGGCAATGAGACTTCCCTCCTGTTGACCCCAAAGGCTGTCCAGGGCAGAAGCATCTCTCATCTGGAATGGCATCACCTGCCCTGTCCTGCCTGCCTCATTTGCCACTGTCAGCCCAAGCTCTTAGCATTTTTTCATCCCCATCCCATCACCCCTGTGTTGGCGAATAACTGTCCTAGGTATGTGAGAAATCTGGGAACCTGTGTGCCCTCGTTTGTGCCCCATGCTCCTGTCCCTCCCCACCCTGTACAACCCTGTACCTCCATCTCTCCCTCCTCCTTTTCTCAGCATTATCTTTAACTTTGTCCCCTGTCTCCCCCCTACACACACACAATGTTTACACAGCTGCAGAATGGGGGGATGCAGCTTCTCCCCTTCATAAGCCCAGGGTTAAATATACGTGTATTTCCGGCTCCCCACAACTCAGGCAGTGGGAATGCTATCCGGAGACCCAACCTCCTGTAAATAGACCATGCACTGCTAATGGCACTTTCTGGGGATGGAAAAGCATATTGAACCACTTACTGTGCATGACCCTATGGAGGAGCTGGCACAGATTTTCCTGTAGCCCAAAGAAGGGGCTGTCACTCTCCACATGAAGCCTCGGTGAAACAAGTGACAGCCACACTGCAGACCTCTGGGTCACCAAAGTTCCCTCCAGAAAGCAGTTAGAATGGAGAAATTTGGTTGGAGTACCCTGGAATCCAAGACTCGGCTGGCTAAGTGTTGTGGGCACATAGCCAGACTGTCCAGGAGTTCCTGAAGTATTTGGGGTGTCTGCAGTCCTACAAAGTATTCTGAATGACCATTTCTGGGACCACAACACAGAGCAGATACAAAAACCAAGACATATAGTTCTAGAAAGTACCACCTTAGCCAGAACAGACTAAGGCAGCATCTAAGACCCATACAGATCCTCTGATGGAGAGAATTTAAGAAAGAACCTGAGACACTGCCCTAAGTTCTCAAGAACACGACAACACAAGCTGGTGCCTTGATGCTGGGGTGGCCAATGGGCTTTGGATTTGGTCATCTCAGTCGTTGCAACTGTCCCTGAAATCCCTCTTTTTAAATAATAAAAAAGGTATTTATTTGTATTGTATGTGCACTGGTGTTTTACCTGCATGTATGTCTGTGTGAGGGTGTCAGACCATCTAGAACAGGAGTTACAGAGAGCTGTGAGCTGCCGTGTGGGTGCTGGGAATTGAACCTGGATCCTCTGGAAGAGTAGCCATGCTCTTCACTGCTAGAGCCCTCTCTCCAGCCCCCTCCTTTCTTTCTTGTCCCCATCATTCTACAATCTCCAGAAAGCCCTGAGACTTTGGAGGCACCTGACACGAAAAGCAGAAGTGTCACACTCTGCATTCTAATTTTCTTCAAGGAGCTCAGCCTGGAGCCTGTGTGGTATCCACTTCCATCCCGGCCCCAGAGCAAGACAAAGGAGGGATGGGTGTGCACAAACCACCCCTCCCTCACCAAGGCTCTCTCCTTTTCCACTTATAGAACTAATCAAACGTTTTCCTTTTCTTTCTCTTTTAAGGTAGGGTCTGATTTATTCAAGAGTGGTCTTGAACTCACTATGTAGCTGAGGACAACCTTGAATTTTTGACCTTCCTGCTTCTACTTCCTGATTGGGTGCTGAAGATAGAACCTAGGGGGTCATATACGCTGGGTAAGTACCCTACCAGTTGACCCATACCCCCAGCCCCAAACCTTTTGTGTTTAAAGCATTACTTCACCTGTCTTATTCACAGGCTGGTCCCAGCAGAGAAGCCCAAATCTTCCAGCTACCCTTGTTTTGAAACATTCACTGAAAAATTCTGGGTTTAGCTGGGCATGATGATACATGCCTGTACAATCTTGACACTGGAGAGGCTGAGGCGGGAGGATTGCTAAAAGGCAAGTGTCAGCCTCCAGGGCTATAGAGTAAGACCCCGAGTCAAATAAACAGACAATCAAAATGTACGGGTCCCTAGGGATGCACTGGCAGGGAATAACCAGGACCCTGACCCAGGCCAGAGACCCCTCTAAAGAACACCTGGGATGACCTGATTCTAAAACCAAGAATGTGTGCAGGAGCTCATGACAAACCCAGATCAAAGACTGGAGTCAGGAAAGCTCTGCTTGTCGAGCAGGGTGCTTCAGGGCAACACAGGGCCACATGCAGGGCCACCCGCAGGCATGGGGCTGAGCTTATTACTCCCCTCAGGGGTTGCTAAAGTCATCTTGCCCTGACCTATATAGTTGCTAGGCAGCCATGTTTTGTTGATGTCATCTCCAAAGGCTGCATGAGTAACACCTGGGCTGGTGGAGCTCACCACGGGTGGAAGGCCTAGCAGCCTCTGGGTCACTAAACAGAGGAAGCATTGGCCATGGCCACATCACAAGGCATATATTACTGGAATAGAACCCTCCTCTTTCCTGCAGTGTCCCTTTGACACCCAGAGGATGACAACCAACTCATCCCTTCGTTGAGTTCTACCCTGTAGAACAAGGAAAGGAAAGGCCAGGAAGAGAGGGGCAGAATCTATAATCAAAGTCAACTTTGTGTGTGTGTGTGTGTGGGGGGGGGCTTTGGGTTAATATTGGTGTTATTTCTACTTGGTATGTACCTAGCCTTAAACTAAAGGCAAATGAAAACAACTCTGACAGCCATTTCCTTGCCTTCTCTCTCCATCCAATAGGCACCAGTGGTTAACAGTATGGTGGCAACAAGTGGGTCAGAGGTCAGCCCCTCAGCCAGGGCTGGTTTCCATGGAGATGAGTCCTATTCATGGAGCACACAGAGCCTCTTCACAGCCACTTACACACAATTGAGCTATTACTGGGAGCCCAGGAGAGCTGTGTCTGGACCACAGTGCACTAGACAGGGCAGGGTTTAATGGAGCTGATTAAATGGTAGTCAGGGAATTACCCAGAGCAGGATTTAGGACTATCCTTCAGAAACAAGTTAAATCCCCCAAGGCTCACCTCCCCCCCAAACTCCCTTGAACAGTCTCCACAACCAATGTCCCCTATGTAGGACAATGCCAGTGTCTACACACTACAGCTTACTTCAGCTTTCTTCCCAAATGCCTAAGGTTGAGAGGACAAACCCCTGCAGCTTGAGCATCCCAACTTTAGCTTCTTTATCCTGTCCTCAGTGCTGTGGTGTTTGTTTATTGTGTACTTGTGCTGATTGTGTTTGAGATAAGAGTCTAGTCAAAAGCCTTTAATTCCAGTCCTCAGGAGGCAGAGGCAGGAAAATCTCTGTGAGTTCAAGGCCAGCCAGGTCTACAGAGCAAATTAAGGACAGCCAGGACTGTTACACAGAGAAACCTTTGGGGTGGGTGGTGTCTAGTTATGTAGCCAGGCTGGACTCAAGCTACTGAGCTTTAAGGCTCTTGTTGCCTCAGTCTTCCCCAGTAGCTGGAACTACAGGCAGGTAGTATCATGCCAGCTTACCATGGTATTTCTATTAACCTAAAGAGGTATCAACTCAAGGCTGAGGATATAATATAGCTCAGTTGATACAGTGCTTGCCTTACATCATATAAACAAGAAATAATAGTGCAGGACTGTAATCCCAGCACTCAGAGGGTAAAGGCAGGAGGATCAGAAGTTAAAGCTTACCCTTGGCTACAGAGGGAGTTTGAGATCAGCCAAGGTCAGATAAGTGCTTGCCAGAATTTAGGGCTAGCAGCTCTCAACCTGTGATTCACAACCCCCTTGAGAATCGATTATCAGATATCCTGTATATCAGATATTTACATTATAATTCACATAGCCAATTTACAGTTATGAATTACCAATGAAACAATTTTATGGTGGGGAGGGACAGCACAACATGAGGAAATGGTCTCAACATTAGGAAGGCTGAGAGCCACAGTACTAAATGCATACTATTGAGTATTTTGAAGCAGTGTGTAGTGCAGCATGCCTTTAAATCCCTTGGGATTAAATCACTTGGAAGGCAGAGACAGGCAGATCTCTGAGTTGGAGGCCAGTTTGGTCTACATAGTGAGTTCTAGGATAGCCAGGGCTTCATAGTGAGACACTATCTCAAAACCAAACCAAATCAAAACCAACCAACCAACCAAACCCTAAAAAACAAAAAACAAACAATTGTTGTATAATTTGGTAAGACTCCAAAAGTGAATTTTATGGTATGGTGTGTGTGTGTGTGTGTGTGTGTGTGTGTGTGTGTGTGTGTGTACATGCGTATAAGGATGTGTATGCATATGTTTCTGCATGGGTGTTATGGCCTTAGGTCAACTTCAGGTGCTGTCCAGCTTGTTTTTGAAACAGGGTTTTTCACTGGCCTAGGGCTCACCAAAGAGGCTAGGTATGGCTGACTCCACCTCCCCAGTCTGGGGATTACAAGTGTGTGACATCATGCCTGGCTTAAAAAACAAAACAAAAAGCAAATTAGGCTCAGGGCATTGAACTCTGGTTCTTATGACTTTGAGGCAAACATTTTATTGCTATTTCATATCTCCTCAGCCTCTATAGAATCATTTGGGGGTGGGGGTTCAAAACAGGGTTTCTCTGTAGCTTTGGAGCCTGTCCTGGAACTGGCTCTTGTAGACCAGGCTGGCCTGGAACTCATAGAGATCCTCCTGTCTCTGCCTCCCGATTGCTGGGACTAAAGGCGTGCACCACCACTGCTAGAAATAATTTTTAAAATGCTTTGGCTTGAGCTCTTCAAAGAGCATGAAGGCAATAGTGCTGAGACTTCAGGCTGGGATAAAATAGACATCATCTGCCTTGTGCCCCAAGCTACAGCTGCCACCCTGTGAGCCAAGTGACTTTTTAAGTCTGGACTGCTCTCTTTAGCCAGGCAAAGGTAAAAAGGAATTTTAAAACCAAAAAGAATGAGGTGCTGATGTATACAAACATTCACTCTAATGGGTTGGGTAGATGACATCAGGACCTATAGCGGTTAGGATCTCAAGGGTTAACACCCCTGCACTGCACTGTAGAGAACAAATGCACCATGCAGAGGGCTCCACAGACTTATGAGGAGACAGGAAGAAATGGCTGGTCTTGCCAAGAGACTTGTGTCCCTTATGTGCTCAGGGTTCAGAGAAGCATCAGACCCACAGAAGTGTACAATCAGTATTTGATGAGCAAGAAATACTTGAAGGCAGAAACTCATAGAACAATGGACTAAAGAGAAATGGAGAATGGATACACAGGGAAGATTTATATAGACTGTTCATCTAGGCCTAGCATCATGAAGCAGTTCTGTAAGATTTAAAATAGCATCAATGACAGGAGACAAACAGCTCCGTGTTTGAGCACCTGTCCGGATGCCTGAGATCCTGGGCTCAACACTCAGTACAACACAGCAAACAAACAAATAAGCAAATAGGGCTGGTGGGATGGGTCTTAGTTTGCTTTCTGTTGCCATGATAAAGACCATGACCAAAAGCAATATGGAAAGGAAAGGGTTTATTTGGCTTTTATAGTCCATACATGAGGGAAGTCAGGGTAAGAACTCGCTCCCTGAACCTGGAGGCAGGAACTGAAGCAGTAATGATTTGCTCAGACTACTTTTTTTTTTTTTTTTTTTTTTTGGTAAATAACCCAGGACCACCTGCCTATAGGTCAGTCTGAGTCATTTTCTCAACCAAGTTCCTTCTCAGATGACTGTAGCTTGTGTCAAGTGGACAAAAAAAGTACCCAGCACAGTGAGAAAAGGCACTTGCCTGACTACCAGAGATCCATTCCTACAACACCTATGGTAGAAGGGAAGAACTGACTCCCACAACTCTGTCCTCTGACACATTTGGGTCGAGGTGTGCACACACATATGTGTGCACACACAAAATAAATATATGGAAGTGTGTTAGGATAAATAAATAATCTCTTCCAAAGACAGAAAGTAACTGAAGACAAGAATTAATGGGTGAGCCCAGCTCTCCAAGTTGCCTGCTGATGGTCGGACAGTACTGCTAACAAAATTCTGAGAGGCCATAAAAAAGATTCCAATTCTGAGCTGGATCTGTTGGCATACACCTTTAATACCAGTACTAGGAAGGCAGAGACAGGCAGGTATCTGTGAGTTCAAGGCCAGCCAGGACTACACAGTGAAAAACACTGTCTCAAAAGAGAGAGAGAGAGAGAGAGAGAGAGAGAGAGAGAGAGAGAGAGAGAGAGAGAGAGAGAGAGGAAAGAAAAGAAAGAAAGAAAAAAGAAAAGAAAAAAAAATGTTGAGAAAACTCCTCAGTGTGATGGCTTACATTTCCTGTCATACAATGGCAGAAACTATTCTCAACACTTTATTTACTAGCATTAACTCACTGAATATGAATGAAAACTAACAGGTGAGGGCTACTATGAGTCCCAATTTATGGATAAGGAAACTCGAGTACAAGGAGTACAAGGAAACACTCTGTCTAGCCCCACAGCAGTATTTGAACTGCCCTTGAGCAGAGTCCTCCCATCTAACCCCTACACTTCTTTAGGAAAATTTGATAAAGACATTAGGGTAAAGGCTAACAGAGGTGAACTGTAGCGCACAGCTTTCCACTGTTTAGGGTAGTGGAAGCAGAATATGGCTGAATCCGCAGCAACGTGCATGGGCAGACAGAAACATCAGGAGAGTTAACTCAACAATATGGGTGTCCCCACAAGGAGGCTGCTTTGTGGCTGATGTTTTCCATAACGTCTGGTCTGGAACACACCATTCCTGAAAATTTGGAGTAGAATTAGGCTCCAGACATTCAAAACTGCCCAGGGGCACTCTCTGAGGAGTGGAGGACTGTCACAGGGATGAGGGGGAACTCGATATTCTCTGGGCTGCCCCGCCACTGCAGGTGTTCAGACAGACTGCAGACAACAAGTTGTTGGGCCAGATAACCCTGAGATCTCAGCTGAAGATTAATTACTCTCAGATGCAAACAACTGCTTCTCAGGCCTCCTGGAAGGACATGTGAGTGAGGAAGCCCTGTTCTAACTTAAAGAAGAAATGCCAACAAGGTGCTTGGGGACACAGGAGACATGCTTGGGAGGCTGGGTCACTGCACCCCCCCACACACCCCAGCCCCAGGAAAACAGACTTCCCTTGCAGGGTGTTACTGCTGGCTAGCTTAGCAAACTCCCCATCCCAAGTTCCCTACAGATCCTCCATGTACCCTGTAACATTTCCGGGAACATTTATATGGTCTTTCCCCCGTAATACAGCATCAATCCTGAGGGGACCAAAAGTCATGGGACCTGCCCAAGTGCAGGCTGAGTATTTTCAAAGCTTTAGACAAGTGTTCCTTCATGAAAGATGGAGCAGTAAATCAGAAGGTGATATACAACTGTCCCCTCAGGCTTTCCCTCTGGCAACACTCTATGCAGAAGAGAAACAGACACTCGAACCTTTTAGTTTGGTTGTGTTTTGTTTTCTTTTATGAACTTACAATCAGACTGGTTATTCCTAGTAAAGGGCTGCCCACAAAAATAGTGCCATGTGGGGGTAAAGGAGAAATAGGTTTCCCACAGTTGTCCTGAAAACAGAGAGCCTCATCCAGCTCCTTGCAAAGAAATCTGGCCACAGGACAGAGCATTAAAATGTCCCTAGTGATGCATTGGATGAGCCCAAGCATGGGAAGCTATCTAGGGTAACGGTTCTAAAATGCTTGACACAGGACTGGGGAGGCTCGGTGGGTAAAGTGCTTGCTGTGCATAAGAGCCGAGTTTGAATCCTCAAAACCCATGTAAGTAAAGTTGGGTGCAACTGCTCATGTCTGTAATCACCCTACGGCAGGATGGGCAGTAGAGACAACAGCATCCATGGAGCTCAAGGGCCAGTTAGCCTGGAGTACTCAATAAACAAGAGACCTTGTCTCAAACCCCGGAGAAGGTGAGCTGGGACACCCAACGATGTCTTCTGACCTCCATACATGGTACCTAACATGGTCATGCATGAGAAGGAAGGAGACAGAAGAGGCATGGGGAGGGGACACGGGGAGACAGAGAGGAAACATTTTATACATGTGTGCACTATTTATGAAAATAAAATACCAGAAAAACTGACGTTTCTAAAAACATGGGAACAGCTAGGTGAATCTTTTGGACACAGTGAAAGAAGCAGGTCATCAACTAAGTAAGCCTCAGTGAGAAGCCAGTGGTCGGTGGGTTCTCCAGCTTCCCTCAAAGGAACATACATACTTCCTCTCGTCCTCAAGAAAGACCAGTAAATATTCCAGCAAATATTCCATCTACACTGTTGTGAAAATTCCCAGGCTTTTCATCCAATTGCAAGATTGAGCTACATGCCAACGCATATGCTCACATTCACATTTTTCTTCCTGTCCTCCCAGGTACTTTTTCTGTTCATTTAGTTTTTGAGAGAAGGTCTCACTATGCAGTCCAGGCTGGTGACTGGAACTCGCCAGAGACAGGATGGCTAGACTCTTGTCTGTTTCTCCAGTGCTTGGGATTTACAGAAATGTCCTAGATCAGGCATTCATGGGTGTTTTACAAACCCTTCTCAAGTGTCCTTCCAAAACAAAAACAACTCAATTTCTTCCTTTTTAAAAACTCACTTAAGAATCTTGCTCTTGAGGTGGGAGGGGGCACACAGAGCAGATGTGTGGAGGTCAGAGGACAGCTTTGTGAAACTGGGTCCTCTCCCTCCACCTTCACTGGGTTCCCCGGATTCCACTCAAGTCATCAAGGTTACGTAGCAGGTGCTTAACCTGCTGAGCCATCATGGCAGCCAAGAAGAACAGCGTGTATGTGTGCGTGCGTGTGTGCGTGTGTCACAACAACCTCAGAAGCTGGTCACCTCCTCTTGCTCTTCTCCATCCCAGTCACTAAATGCCTATCTTAGTGAACTCCTTGGAGATGCCTCATTCTATGTTTGGCCCCAGTGTTTTCTTTCAAGGTCTCTCAAAGAGTCCCCATCTGTGATGGACTTGGCTCCTTGTACTCACAAGACGCGCCATCCCCACAGGCCTAAGACCTTATCATTTCTTCATCTCAGTTCTTCAGACACTGCCAGACTGCCGGGAGCTGCTCAGTCATTATTTGTTAAGTGAAAAACAAATACCAGAATACCACAAAAATAGTTTATAAATGAAAATTCAAATATTTACTTGGAAACCTGTTCATAAAGACAGACTCACAGAAGGCAAAGCACATATATAATGAGTAAGAGCTAGGTGTGGTGGCACACGCTTCTAATCCCAGAGCTCAGGAGGATCTGGAGTTGGAGACCAGCCTGGGCTATATACATATCTCATAGCAAATCCCAACTCACAAACAAAGGATGGGAAATAAGACCTGTGGCTTATGACTAAATGGCTGAAACAAAGACTCAGAGGTAAGCTTTTACTACTGTGCTTTACTCGGGGATGCAGTGGCTCGTCCTTTTTGTCACTACTATTCCAATTTTCTTTTGGGAATGAAATGATAAGGATAGGAAGGGTGAATCCCTTCTTGGAAGACCCCTCCCTTCTGTGGTATAAGAGGGAGGCCCATAAAACAGTTTACTGTAAAGGTGCTGCGGTCAAGCCTGACCATCTGAGTTTGATCCTCAGGATACACATAGTTTGACTCCTACAAACTATCCGCTGCATTCCACATGTATGCATGCGCACATACACATGCATATGCACAGACAGACGGACAGATAGACAGATAGACAGATAGACAGACAGACAGACAGACAGACACACACACACACACACACACACACACGACCCTGCTAAGCTCTCACCCCAGCATCTTGCAAGCATTCTGAAATTTGTGTGGATCAGGAAACCCACAGTAAAGCCAGAAGCAAGTGGTCTAGACAGAAGAACAAACGGGTCAAGCCAGCACAGCCTGGGGCGGAAGCACTGTGTGTGTTTCCGCACTGACACATCTCAAAGCCTCCCTAGCACTAACAACACTTTCACTAAGCAGAGAAGCAGCCACAGATGGTGGGGTAGAGGCTGGTATCTGTGGCAGAGGCCATAACCTTTCTAAGCACTCCCTAAGAAATGAGACCCTGTGCTCATTCTGTTTCCAGATTTCCAGGATGCTCAGACAAGGCCACCAAGAAAGTGAAGAGCGTAGAGATCTATGGATCACTTACGACTCAAATTCGGTTCCCAGCTTTGGCTTCTATGGGCACCGGAACTTGCGTGTGCACATATGCATACAAATAATTTAAAAATGAGAGAGAGACAGAGACAGACAGAGAGAGAGAGAGAGAGAGAGACAGAGTGGGGGAAAGGAGACAGGGAGGGAAGGGAGACAGGGAGGGAAGAGAGAGAGAGAGAGAGAGAGAGAGAGAGAGAGAGAGAGAGAGAGAGAGAGAGAATGTATCAGGGGACCAGTACTGAAAGCCTGGACTTAACGCCCACAAACCATGCCCTGTAGGTTAGAGGAGGACAGCAATGCAGAATGAACAGGCCATAGGATCAAGTGACTAGCAAGGGACAGAACTGAGAGGGAGCCAGAGAATGGTAACTACAGAGGAGAATGTGTAGTTATAGACTTCCCTCAAAATCTGCTAGGGACAGGCACAAAGAGGGACAGCACAGCCGGTTCAGACCCAGCTTATAGGCTCATCTTGAGAACTATTTCTCCCAGATGCCTTGTCCTATTTTGTACTAAGTGGGAAGCAGAATTTGGAGGACACAAATGAGCAGCAGCCTTTCTGAAGTGACTATTATTTCTAGGCCTTTGCAGCAAAGCTAGAAAAAAATTATTTTCTCATAAATACAGTATGTTTATACCCATCCTTTAGTTTGTTCAGTCAGAACTTCAAGATTCTATTATCAGTTTCAAGCCTTCCTTCCTTCCAGCTTGAGAAACTGTTCTTTTCAGAAACACCAACGAAATCACTTACACCACTCAAAATGCATACAACAGCGTAATACCTCACCAACAATTCAGCTCATGAAAGCACTTTAAGGGACTGGGGCGTCTTTTAATTCTGATTCTCTATTCCACTAGGGATACACAGACTCCTGTGTTTGTACAACTAGGTTTGGCATGGGTCACTGATTTCCAGCCTGACTCAGTCCTTGGGAACTTTCAGCTGAGCTGTGACATCCTGCCTTCTCTTGACTTGCCCCACCCCAGAGCTGGACACATGCAAACCAGAGCAGAGATCAACTACAACAGACACCTGACTTTGTGCTTTGCTTCTTGCAAAGCTAAACACCTCCCACAGTGCCACGGATGGACAGACGGACAGATGGACAAGTGCTGCTCTCCACAGGGAACCAAAGCGGACCTCCAATTTTTACACAGGCAATGTCTAAACCATGCCATAACTCCCTCACAGGTGATTGGCCACAATCTACTGGAGAGAATCTAGCATCCCACACACTCTCCATCTCTATCTCTGTGTTTTCAGTTCTGAGAACTGAACCCATGGCACCGAACGTGCTAAGCAAGCATGTTACCACTGAACTACATTCTGAGCCTTCTTCCCCTTTTGAGATGGGCTGACAATAAGTTGCCCAAGCTCGTCTTGAATTCATGATTTCCTTCCTTCTCAGCCCCAAGTATCTGAGATTACAGACATTTACCACAATATTCTGCCAAAATTCTTTCTAAAAACAACCTTTTTTGGCACATATGTACGTGTACCATGTGCCAGAGGTTTACTCCAGGTGTTTTCCTCCATTGCGCTCTAACTTACATACTGATGCAAGGTCTATCTATCAGCTAAACCTAGAGCTCACCAGTTCAGCTAGTCTCGATAACTGGCTTGTTCCTGGCATCCCTTGTCTAAGCCTCCTGTGATATGGGACTACATGCCGCACTAACCCGGCTCTTATGGAGGTTCTGTACAAACTCTGCTTCTCGTTTTACCCACCCACGCCAACTCCCCCAAAAATTACTTTGAAGACAAAATCCTTTCTAGTAGATTTTTCCCCCTTGGCTTTTCAAGACAGGGTTTTTTCCTGTGTAGCTGTCCTGAAACTTGCTCTGTAACCCAGAATGGCCTTGAACTCAAGAGATCTGTCTGCCTCTGCCTCCCAAGGGCTGGAACTAAAAGTGTGCACCACCATGCCCAGTCCAGCTTTTTTTTTTTTTTTTTTAAATGAAACAGTGTCTGTGTGGCTCTGGGTGGACTGAAATTCACTATATAGACCAGGCTGACTTCAAACTCAAAGATCCATTTGCTTCTGCCTCCAAAGTGCTGGGAATTAAAGGCGTGCACCACATCTGGCCCATAAACTTTTTAAAATGCAATTATTTTAAATGTTATTTTTAGGGCTGGTGAATGATACTTGCCTGGCAATTACACAGCCCTGAGTTTTATCCCCAGAACTCATGTCAAAATGCCAAGTCCGGTATGTTTGTAAGCCCAGCACTGGTGAGGCGGAAACAGGAGGAGATCCCTAGGGCTCGACAGCCTGCCAGCCACGCCACTTTGTCTCTAAGTGGGTGGATAGTGTTCCTGAGGATGACACCAGAGTTTGTCATCTGGGCTACACCCATGCCCACTTGTGCATGCACATATGCATTAGCGCGCGCATGAACACACACCACATGTGCACACACACACACACATTCACACACACACACATTCACACACACATACACACACATACACTCACACTTACACACACAATGTGCACACACATACACATTCACACACATTCACACACACACACAACGTGCATACACATATACATGCACACACATACACATTCACACACACACACACACCATGCACACACACACCATGCACATACACACCATGCACACACACACCATGCACACACACACTCATGCATGCACATTATTTTTATAAAACTATAAAACTAATGGGATAGCATCTTTGTATAAAATTCTGTACACTTAATTTCAAAATGCAGAGAACATAACTAGTCATGCTAATGTTCTATTATCTAGACTGAAGACATTTCCCTATCACCTAAAACTTCTTATCTCTCCTTCCTTCCTCCCTTCTTTCTTTCCTTTCCTCCCCCCCCAACTCTTTTTCTTACAAAATAAAGTAGACTGGATACAGCTGAAGTCCTCAGCTTTAGCCATCTTTTCCCCCCTACTGCCCAGATGTAATTACTGTCTCCAAGGTACTGTTTATCAGGTCTCTACTTGTTCCTATAATTACAAATGCATTACCCACAAACGGTGCATAGACTCCAACAGAGTGTCTTCCTCAACTTTTTACCGTGAACAACTCCAAATGCATCAGAAAGTTGTAGAACACTGTGAACTTCAACCAGTCTCACCATGCACCCTAGTTTCTTTTCCGTTCCCTCTGTCTATCTCTACATATTGACACACATTTCTATCTTGCCCAAGTCAACTGTAGATACTGTCATTAATAAATACATCACCTTAAATACCCAGCCTCCATCTTCTAAGCACATGTGATTCTCCTGCAGGACTGACTGCCATTTGTATCCTCTTGGGAGTTGTTTTGAGTTGTGAATCGCACCTGGAACCCTAAGCCAAATTCCAGCACTGAGCTACACACTGAGCCCGAGGTGGGGTCGGGTGAGGTGTCCTGAGGCATTTATGAGCTATGCCATATTTTATACATCCTTTAACAGCTCTTTCCAACCAACATTAGACCCCCAGCATTCATCTCCGTGTATGTGTAGACCTGGTTGATTCTGCTATATGACTGCATGTGTGTAGTTATTATATTGATGACCCCGGTTTAAACTTAGCAGGCAATGCAACAAGGGACACTCTTGTTCATGCCCTTTGTGTATAGGACTTGCTGGGGCTAAAATACCCATATTTACTAGAGGCTGCCAAATCGTTCTTCACAGCAATGATACTAATTGAAGAATCGTCTACTAGCCAGTATCCTTGCAAACATCTGTTTCATCTCAAGCTTCAATGTTTGTCATCCTGCTGTTTTCCTTTGTATTTGTATGGCCCCGTTTCTTTTTTACTTTTCATAATTTTCAATTTTAGTTTCTTCATGTGTATGAATGTTTTCTCTGCACGTATGTCTGTGTACCACATATGTGCCTGACACCTGAGGAGGAAGGCAGAAGAAGACATCAGATGCCCTGAGACTGGAGTTACAGAGGTTATGAGATGCTGTGCTGATGCGAGGAATGGAGCCTGGAACCTCTGCAAGAGCAGCTCTTAACCACCGAACCCTCTGTTCAGCCCTGGTTTTTCTTTTTTAACAGAAACTCTCGATGGAACATCTTATGTCACTATTGAGACCCTCTTTCATAAGAGGCCCTTCGGCATGGTTATGAGCAAGCCTCTCCCTGCATGAACTATCCTTTCTCACGAGTCCAGGTGATGTTTAATTCTGCCCTGTCAGCCACTCCTCGAATGATGGTAAGGTCTTGTTTTCTAGTATCTCCCCTTACATTTTAAGCTCTGGAGGCCGGGGACTTTATCTCATTGCACTTAAAACCATGGAAGGTATGCGTGGCAACTGTTACATGGATGGTGCGTTCATGCACACCCAGTGTGTGTGTGGGTGGTGGTGCTAATAATGTTGAGCTGATTAATTTCACAACATACAGGAATTCCATGAGCAAAATAAGTCATGGGATATGTCTGTGGGCTGGAATGCTTGTTCTTGTGTTATTTTGCTTTCTGAGGCAAAATGGAGAAGTTGGGATGCACACTGAGTCAACTCACTGCTGGCTAACGGGGATTTGTTTGGAATCCATCATTTCCGAAAATCCTCAGCACAGTGGGACATGGGGTCCCCAGATGGCAAGGGGGCTGTCAGGTCTTCACGGGCAACGGAAATGGGCAAATTGCATTTTGCACAGTCACATAACTTCCCGACAGAACTTGACTATTATTTCCACAGCAGTCAGGTCCTTTGGAGTGGAGGAGGGGCTGATGGAGGTGCCTGGAGCCAGGGTCCAGGCAAGGCTAGGCTAGGTTGTGTGGACCAGGGCTAGTTTATTCTCTGAGAGCCTCCTTTCATTTCTTCTGAATAAATTCTGCATTCCCTTTCTGGGAGAAGGGCAGGTCTCCACTAACAACCCTGAGTGTAGTGGACTCTGTGCCCTCAAAGCCAAGCTCCTCGAGGAAGCTGAACCCAGGCCAGCATTAGTATAAGAAGAGAAAGAGGGATTGTCCCTCTTGCATAGCTCAACATCTCATTCTCTTCGAGGCCTCAAAACCCTAATTTGACCACAAAAACCTGGCCTCTGGTGTTTCTGTTATGAGTATCGGATTCCTTCAGCTGAACTTGGCTGTTCACTGCCTGAACAAATTACATTAACAATACAGAGAAATGTATACAGGGCCTTAAAAACACTGCTGAGCAGGGACCAAAACAAAGACGGCTGTATCCTAGCAACAAACCTCACCCCCCCCACAAGCAAGGCTGTGGGCTCTGCCAGGGATTGTAAGCCATTGAGCGCCTCTCTTCTCTGCAAACAATTAGGGACAGAGAAGTCACAATTACAGATGGGATTTACAGCCAAAGGGGCAATCTATAAATCACAGAGCTCCCACCCCCAGCCATTCCCAGCCAGATAATCAGAGCCAGATGTTCACCACAGCTGCTTCAACGTGGGTACACTGTTGGCCAACCTGACCACACTCCTGCTCTGAGCCAAACAGTCCAGCCAAGTCAGAGGGGGCCTCTGCACCCTGGAGCCTGCCCAACTGTAGGAAAGGTTGGGGCATGTGGGAACTGTTTGCAAGAGCAATCATGGAGGCACAGGCTCCTTTCTGGTGAGGACCTGTGGCTTACAAGTTCCTGCAAACCTGGCACAACCAGTGATGGTGGTGACCATGGCAATCAGCGGCAGCCATATCTTCAGCATCTCTTGCCAGGGGCTGAATGGAACCTTTTGAAGGCATGGCTATTGATGGATGCTCTTCAATTATTCACTCAATTTGGGGCTGAGGAGATGGATCGCCCATGCAAGCATGAGGACCTGAGTTTGGATCCCCAGTACCCACATAAAAGCAAGGCATGCTGGTGCACATGTGGGAATTCCAGCACTAGGAAGGTGGAGACATTTGCCCCTATAGCCTGCTGGCTAGTAAGTCTAGCCAATCAGTGAGCTCCAGATTTGGAGCTAGACCTTGCCTCAAAAGAAAAGGCAGGAATCCATTGAAGACACCTGATGCCAACCTCTGGACTACACACACACACACACACACACACACTCACACACACACACACACACACACACACACACACACACACACACACAGTGTACATACATGTGCACAAATGAAATGAAAAATAAAAGTTATTCACCCAATGCAGAGATGAAGAAAATTAATCTCAGAGATGCCAAGGGTTTTCTAGAATGTCTGAGTGCTGGTAAGTGGCAGGAAAACAACCCAAAGCTCCGTGTGCTTGACTTTGCTACCCCAACAATCTTACTCAACAGCAGAAGAATGGAGAGAATTGGAGATAATAGAGAGATGGGCTTTGCAAATTTGTCTCTGGACTGTCCAAATGAAAAGAGACTTGTCATTGCCGTATTTCTCCACAGATGACTGTTTTAGCACTTTGCTGCATGTGTTTATTTGTTTATACAGTGTAAGTGACATGTACTGGTCTGCACTACTGTGGAGTGCACGTGGAGGTCACAGAACAATTTGTGGGAATTGAGCAGCAGGTATCTTTACCTGATGAGCCATCTTGCCAGCCTGGTGACTATGTTTTAAATATCTATATTTAACCAAGTCAGAATTTTACAACCTAGGGCCATGGAATTGCAAGTTCCAAGTTTGGTGATAGCTAAATTATTCAGGTGTGGCCAGGGATTTTTGTTCACAGATCTCTTTAATACAATTTTCTTCATTTTAATTTCCTAAAATATTACATAAAGTAATTAAATATGTTATGTTTAATTTTAAAGGATGAGGCTCGGTAGCTAAATGCACTTGCCATATGTGATAGTTTAAAAGGAAATTGCCCCCCAAAAGCGTGGCACAATTAGGAGGTGTGCCTTGTTGGAGGAGTGTGTCAATGTGGGGGCAGGCCGTGAGGTCTCTTTTGCTCAAGTTTCCTCAGTGTGACTGCCAGTCAACTTCCTGTTGCCTCTGAGTTGAGATACAGGACTCTCAGCTACGACGGCACCACACCTGCCTGCACTCAACTATGCTCCCTGCCATGATGATAATGGCCTGAACCTCTGAAACTGTAAGTGAGCCACCCCAATTAAATGTTTTCTTTATTAGAGTTGCTGCGGCCATGGTGTCTCTTCACAGAAATAAAATCCCTAAGACACCATACGTGCTTGACAAACTGAGTTCTGATCCTTAGAACTCATGTAAAAGCCTGGTACAGTATCACAAACATCTGTAATTCCAGTGTGCAGCTATGGGGAGATGGGAGGTAGAGGAGGGAAGTCTCAAGAGCCTTGTGGTGTGGATGGGCTAACAAGCCTGTAAGGCAGTAATAAAGAGACTGTCTTTGTTTTGTTTTGATCTTGTTTTTCTGAGACAGGTTTTCTCTGTGTTAACAGTCCTGGAACCTGCTTTGTAAACCAGGTTGGCCTTTAACTCACAGACATCCGCATGCCTCTGCCTCCTGAGTGATGAAATTAATGATGAGCCACCACACGGAAAGAGTTTGTTTTACACAAGGTAGAAAGGCATGAACTGATTCGTGACTTCTACGTGTACACCAATGCCCATATACATGAAGAAAAAAACGTACACCCACCCCTGTGAAACAAAGTCTCCCTGTTCCTGCAGTACTACGACTGACCCCAGGATCTGCTGTAAAATAAGCAAGCACTCTACTGTATCCCCAGATCTCTTTTCAATCTTAGTTCACTGTGTAACATAGGCAGGCCTTGAACTTTCAATCTTCCTGCCTTTACCTCCTGAATAGTTAGAATCACCAGCCTTTGCCACCAGACCTGGCTCAAGTACACACATCTTCATTGTATAGTTTAATCAATTTTTGCACACATATAAACTAATGTCAACACCACCAGATCAAAATGTGGAGCATTCTAGGGCTGGAGAGATTCTACAGCAGTTAAGTGTGTGTGTGTGTGTGTGTGTGTGTGTGTGTGTGTGTGTGTGTGTGTGTGTGCTGCTCTCCCTGAGGACCTGGGTTCAGTTCCCAGTACCTACATTCGGTGGATCACAATGACCTTTAACCCCAGAGCTCCAGGGACTCTGACCTCTGACGGGCCCTGCACATACATGCCTTGAACAAGAAAAACAACAACAACAAAAAAGATATGGAACATTCTAGAAACCATTTTAGAAGGTTCTTGCTTGTCTCACCACAGTCAACACTCCTCTGACTTTGAGGCAGCCACAGCTCTAACCTTATTGGCACCATCAGTTTTGTTTGCTTTTGAGCATTTTTGTGTATCCTGAATCCGTATCTTTCCCTCGGTTTTTAGTTATTCTCAGTGTTAAACCAGGGCCCCCAATTCCAAACCACCAGCAATGACAACTTGAGATAACACAATTAGCCCTGCCAACCCCCATCAGGTTTGTGAGAACACTGCAGAACATCTGTGACCCCTCTTCATGAGAACCCGTCCTAGTGACTGAGACCCACCCGCCTCGCCTCGCCTCTGAGTGGTGGAGGCCCCCAGTCATTTGTCTTCGAGCAATGCCCGGTAATCGAATCTGGTAGTAACAAGCTATGTTTACCCCACTCTCCACCCATCACCCTGACAGCCACCATGTTTCACTGCTCAGGAAGTGCAGCGGGGCATGGAAGCTGTGCTTGGCCACTTGAGGGAGGAGAAGGATTAATGGGGCCGGGATGCCAGGGCTGCCCCTGTGACAAAACAGTTCAGGCTGCTGAGGCAAAGCACTGCTTCATTATCCCTCACTGCCCAGGGTCCTGAGGGACTAAGCCAGGGGTGGCCAAGGACCAGGAAAGAGGTGTGAGCACCCACTCTCCATACACAGTCCCTTCTTTTGGAAATCTGGGCAGAATTGTTACGCAAGATGTGTGTGCCAGGGTGGGGCCGTACGACTCCTCCTCTGGATGGCACAAACAGATGCCAAGCAAATAGATTCAGCTCTGGGTGCCTGAGAGAAGCATGGTTCTCTTTTGCCTTCCCTCTAGGGTACAGAGCCACCCACCTTATGCTCCTGGCATCACCCCAGCTTCACTTCCCAGAGTGGCTATTTTTAGCTGTGCTTAGCACCCGTTTGTTGCCGTGGCTGTTTAAAATTCCACAGCTGTTGGCATAGTATGACATAGGACACTTCCAAAGGATGTAATGCTCCCAGCCGGAAGTGGCAAATCAGTAGGCTCTCAAACGCTCATCCAAGTATTTCCGGGTGACACATGAATACAGTGATCTTATATCCAAATAAAGCAGCGAGGCACGGGGTTCCTCCAGGGCTATTTGGGAGTAATGCTTCAGAGAGACAGCTGAAGAGGTGTCATTTGGATGTGCAAACAGTACAAGCAGTGATGAGGACTACTGGAAATGCAGAACTGAACATGAATTAGCTCCTCCCAAAGCAGGGCAAGTCGGCACTCGCAATGCTAGCACCCACAAGACAAGACAAGAGCGTCGCTAAAGCACAGTGAAGCTCCAGGCTTAGTGAGAGACACTGCCTCAAAAAATAAGACATCAGTGTCAACCTCTGACCATCACATGTATGTGCGACACATGCATGTATGCATATGCACTCATATTACACATAACACACAAAAAGAAAACAGTGTGTGTGCGTGTGTGCTTAAACTTTTGAGACAGAGTCTCAGGCAGGCCAGGCTAACCTTGAACATGCTATCCAGCTGAGACTGGCCTTGCACCCCTCACCTTGCCTGCCTCCACCTCCCAAACGCTGAGATTAAAAGTGCGCACCACTATGTCCAGCTACACAGCAGTTTCTAATATCATTGTACAATCATTGTTCCCATTGCAAGCCACATCTGAAAGGGGACTAGGTCAGTGGGCACAGCCTTGCCTACTGTAAGTGACATCGTGCAGGTGACCAGGCACAACTATTTGTGTTGGAGGTTAGATCTGCCAGTCCACAGTCTGCAGTTGTGACTTTCATAGTCCTTGTTCCAAAATTATAAGCTAAGAGGCCAAGTCCATTATGCTTTCTGGAATCCTACATGTAAACTGGACTGTCCTTGGGAAGACAGCCTTGCCTTTTCCTGTCTCAAGCTAGCACTGTGCATAAAAGATCCCTCCCATATATCCTTTCATTTCATCCTTACAGCAGTCTCTGGGGTCAAGAATGTTGCCCTAGCTACAATTTAACAAACGAAGTTAAGTCTCTTATGTAAGATCACAGATTTTTTTCTCTCTCTCTCTCTCATGTATATGTGTATATATGCCTGTTGGCATATGTGGGGGTGCATGTGGAAGTTCAGGGTTAATGTTGGGGTGTCTTCCTAAATTACTCTCAACCTTATTCATTGAGGCAGGGTCTCTCAGTTGAACCCAAGCTCATCTATATAACTGCTCTAGCTAACCAGTATGTTATGGGAATCCCTATCCCACCTTCTTAGAGCTGGAATTACAGCAGGTCACAACACCCATCCAGCACTTACTCAGGCTCTGGGGATCCAAACTCTGGTCCTGATGCTTGAGTAGCAAGAACTTTAACTGGGGGCTGGAGAGATGGCTCAGCGGTTAAGAGCACTGGCTATTCTTCCAGAGGACTTGGTTTCGATTCTCAGCACCCAGCACCCACATGGCTACTCACAACCGTCAGTAACTCCAGCTCCAGGGGATCCAAGACCCTCACACAGACATGCATGCAGGAAAAACACCAATTCATATTAAATAAATAAGTAAATCATTTAAAAAGACTATTAAAAGAGAAAGTACTGTTGAATCAACATTGACCTATGAAGATTACAGATCAAAATGTCAGGCCCTCCTGGGTCTTCTCTGTCTCCATAATTTGAAATATATGGAGATGCAAAATACCTGTATGTTTTACTAGGAAATACTCGTGTCTCAAACTATCAACAGTGTCACCATTAATATTCTGTCTGATCGCCTTGCCCAGAAGCATCCTAGACCTGCTAAATGAGACTCCCTCAAATGGGAAAACCCATGCCATTATCTGGAAGTGCAGTGGCACACAGTGGGTCGTGTGTGCAATGTTGCTCTCACTGCCAGGGCACATGCTCGTGGTAGCCCTTTCGATGCAATGCTATCTATACCTTCTGTTCCTTGGGACTTGTGATTATTAAAGCAGGGGTCACTCACTCCCGTTACTGTGGTGGTCTTTCATTTGGTTGGAAACTGCTGAACACCCTACCTCTCTGTAGTCCTCCATTCACTCATCTGACCCAAAGAGGCTATACAGCACACGGAGGGCCCGAGCAGTGCCTCCCAGGAGCATAAGTAACAGAAGCTGCTTACCAGCAAAACCCCACACCACCCAGTGTGAGAAGAGCTAAAGAATGAATGGCAAGCTAAGTAGCACACCCTGTGCCCATATGTAATCAAAGAAGTTCAGTTGCCCCCAGCATAGCTGGGCTTATTGCTTCACCCAAAGGAAGATAACGCGGGGTGATGGTTAACTCTAGTTGTCCACTTGACACATCTAGAATTACCTGAAAAGTCTTAATGAGGGGTTGGCTGTACCTTTGGGGAGTTGTCCTGATTTAGTTAGTTGATATGGGAGGACCCAGCCCACTCTGGGCAGCATCATTCCCTAGCTAGGAAGTCTTAAACGACAAGTGAAGAAAGTAAGCTGAAAAATGCAAGTCAGTGAGCATGTATACATCGGTCTCTGTTCTTGACTGTGGGTGGGATGTGACTACATAAGATTTTTATATGTACATGTATGTGCCCGCATAAGTTTTTATGTCCCACATGTGTGCAGCAGCCCAGAAGGTCAGGAAAGGACATTGGATCCCCTGGAACTGGATTTACAGGCAGTTGTGAGCCACCTGATGTGGGTGCTGGGAACTAAGCCCATGTACAGGAGCATGAGTGCTCTTACGTACGGAGCCAGCTCTGTGGTCCCATGACTCTCTGTATTAAGTTCCTGCCCCCTTACCTGGAACCGTGAACTCAAACAAACCCTTTCTTCCTTAACTTGCTTTCTGCAGGGATATTTTGTCACAACAGAAATGAAACCAGGACAGATGCTATCTGGACTTCCTAGCTGTAGCCATCTTTATATGGAGATGTCAGTAACCCTTCCCTCAGGGGCTTCTTGCCTGAGGATTCGCTGTTTCATTTACTCTAACACACACCAGAGGTCAAGCTAGCTAGTTCTGAGGCCCTTCCCGGTGCTCAGAAACGGCTTGCTTGCTTTCTATCGACCTGGGTGTGTGGTGTTTATCTGTGCCACGTGGAGGAAACGCAGACACAGATCACCCCATTGTCATGTGGTGCCTTTCAGATTAAGAGGTATATGCAGCCCTGTAATCCAAGGGTCCTGTGAAATTCTCCAGCTCTTGGAGAAGACACACAAATGGAGTTGAACCTGCCAAGCCCAGCATGTTTTAAAAAGTAATCTTGTTCTTATTAAATTCATACCGACTCTTGGGGAGGGGGGAATCACATTTTTTATGATTCATCACTTCCTCGAGATAATAAAACATGATCTGAAGATATAAAAAATATGTGGCCTGCAAACATCTTTTCTCCCACTGGAGCTGTCCTTTCCACAAAAAAAGTAGGTCCCACTGTTCCACAGAACCTTGTATTTCGCTTCAGCCTTGTGGCAATAACCAAAACTGTATTGTGTGACAGTCAGCGCACAGCCAGAAACACTCTGGAGTCACGGAATGGGAAGGATCCAGTGTTTCTGCTGAGAGCTGTATATGGCTGTCTCCTGTGTCCTTCGGGAATCTGCTCAAACACTGCCTTCTCCTCAGGGCCTTTCTGGCACCCAGAAGAAATCCAACAGTACTGTTACTTCTGCTCTTCTCCTGCCCAACTCTGGCTTTTTTCCAAGTGCTCATGAGTTCCTGATGCTCTCCCTGACCAGACAGTGGTGACTGAAGGGACAGCATGGTATGGACTGCTGGGAGGCAGCACTAGAAATCTAGCTTGTCATGGTGCTCAGTGCAAGCGCCAGTCTATCTGTCCGTCTACATCTACCACCTACTTTGTCCCCTTGAATGCATACCTGATGTGCAAATGAAATTGGAAAAAGTAGAGAAAGTAGACATCAAAATTTAAAACTTTTGTGTCCCAAAAGACACTATCAATAGAGTAAAAATAAAAAAAGCAAAGTGAGGAATATTTTTAAGTCATATATTTAATAAAGATCAATCTCCAGAATACATAAAACCTCTTCTGGGCTGTGAAATGGTTCAGAGCAGTGGTGCTCAACCAGTGGGTCGCACTCCTTGGGCGTGGGAGGTCAAGTGGGACCTCTCACAGGGATCACCTAAGACCATTGAAAAACACAGGTATTTACATTATGATTCCTAACCGTAGCAAAATTACAGTTAATGAAGTAGCAACAAAGATGATTTTATGGTTGGGAGTCATCACAACATGAGGAACTGTGTTAAAGGGTCACAGCCACTGGTTGAGACTGTGAAGGAGCATGCCATCAAGCCTGATGACCTGACCCAGGGCGCATGTGGTGGAAGATGAAAACTGAGTCTCCAAGTTGTCCTCTCCGAATGTACCCAAGGTACCATGTGCCCTCCTTCCACACAGACAAATCTTGCCTATGAATGCACGTGGCAGCACTGTTCATAATAGCCCTCAAGTGGACATAAGACATGTCTATGAACTGTTGAGTTACAATAAAACATCACCCAGCCAAGAGAAGGAATGTGTGCTGTTTCACAGTACAATATAAATAAACCTTGAGAAGCTGGGTTGTGGTGGTGCACATCTTTAATCCCAGCACTCAGGAGGCAGAGGCAGGCAGATCTCTGTGAGTTCGAGGCCAGCCTGGTCTACAAAGTGAGTGCCAGGACAGCCTCCAAAGCTACACAGAGAAACCCTGTCTCAAAAAACAGAACAAAATAAATTAAAAAAAAAAAAAAAAAAGCCTTGAGAGCATTGTGTTAAGTGAAAGAAGCTAGTGACAAAAGGACACAAAATTATCCAGTGTATACAGAAGTCCAGGACAACTCCACAGAGACACTGGTTACTAGGCATTGGAGGGAGGAAATAAAGAAGACTGTTCATGAGTACAGGTTTTTTGTAGGATAAAAGAGGTGATCTGGAATTTGATGGTGGTGATGGTCACTTGAATTGTAGCCTTTAATACAAGGTTGAATTTTTATGGCACGTGAGTTATATCGAAAGAAACCAGTAGGGCTCAATATTTAAATCCATATAGAAAAAATTATCTTGCATAATATTCCTGAAAATGAGGCTCAGTCTTCATATCCAATAGATAGACCCAAACAATGGTCCCACATTAGTTGCCCAGTAGAACCACTAAGGGGGCTTTAGCTCCTTCCAAGAGCTGACCATTTGAGAGTTCCAGGGTAGAGTTCTGGGACAGTGTTTTTCAGAAATTCTAAGTTAACGCTAGTGTGCAGCCAGGGAGGAAACCCGAGGTCCTGGAACTTGAGCTGTCGAGAGAGCCCCTTAGGTTGGTTTCAATGTGTTATTTTAACCTTTCTCATAAACATGAAACAAACAAAAATGTGAATGCTTCCCTGTTCCTGGGTGTTAGAACTCAGGAGAAGATTTTATTGTTTTGTCTACATTTAAAAAAAAAAAGAAAAGAAAAAAAACAGGAAATGACTATTTTATAGACGAAGACTTTGGGAGAGAAAATGTTAAAAGTGCACACTGAGGTCACGGTCTTGGAGTTATCACTGCTGTGATAAAGCGTCACGACCAAAAACAACTTGGGGAGGATAAGGTTTATTTGGCTTACATTTCCTCATCATAGTGCATCATTGAAGAAAGTCAGGACAGAAACTCAAAAAACAGCAGGAATCTGGAGGCAGAGGCCACAAAGGAGTGGTATCTACTGGTTTGCTCAATTTGCTCCCCTTGTATCCCCCAGGGTTTCTCTATGTAACAGTCCTAGCTGTCCTGGGACTTGCTTTGGAGACCAGGCTGGCCTCAAACTCATGGAAATCCACCTTTCTCTGCCTCCCCAAGTGCTGAGATTAAAGGCGAGCTTTGCTATGCCAGGCCTGCTTTCTCGCAGAACACAGGACCAAGAGCCCTGGGACCGCCCAGTCCACAATTCCTGGGCCCTTCACCACCAATTACTAATTAAGAAAATGTTCTACAGGCTCGCCAATAGCACAGTCTTACAGAGGGGTTTTCTCAACTGAGACTCCTTTCTCTCAGATGACTATTGTGTGACAAGTTGACATAAAACTAGCCAGCACAGTTACCATCCTAAATTGGGTTAGGGATCAAACTGCAGTTTCATCCTTGGGAACTTAATCTAGCTCTTTTTCTGATTACTTACCCTGAGGAAACCCTCTCCACACAGGTGGTAAGAAAGGCAATAGCACCAGGCGGTGGTGGTGCACGCCTTTAATCCAAGCACTTGGGAGGTAGAGGCAGGTGGATCTCTATGAGTTCGAGACCAGCTTGGTCTACAATGTGAATTCCAGGACAGCCAGGACTGTTACACAAAGAAACCCTGTCTCGAAGACAAGAGGAGAAAGAGATGGAAGAGGAGAAGGAGGAGGAGGAGGAGGAGGAGGAGGAGGAGGAGGAGGAGGAGGAGAAGAAGAAGAAGAAGAAGAAGAAGAAGAAGAAGAAGAAGAAGAAGAAGAAGAAGAAGAAGCAGCCGCCGCCTCAGAGTCTAGGAAAATTTCAAACTCAAGTTTCACCGTGTAGCCCTGGCATACCTGGAATTTTCTATGTAGACCAAGCTATCCTTGAACTCACAGAGATATTCTTGCCTCTGGCTGGCCTTGAACTCTTGATGGTTCTGTTTGCACAGCCCAAGTGCTGGGATTATAGGCACGCGCAGCCATGCCCGCAGGAAAGCTGTCTTCACAGTGCTGGAAAGATGAGTTTGTGCTCCTTCCCCATGTCGGACCAGTCAAGTCCTCACTCATAGGGACCCTGCTTGTCTCATCTCCATTACTTTCCCATCCACTTGGTAAAACCCACGTCAGGTCTTGATTAGACTCCCCCTTTATTCTGGAGCCCCAAAGCTGTTTCCAATTGGCAGAGTCAGGCTAGTGCGGGCTGTTCATTAGTATGTTGGTGGGAAGCTGACTCGGCCTTAACTCAGCCGGAGCCTGTGAGAAATTCTGCCCCAATCAGAAGGCTCTCGGGTCCCTGAGGCTGGGAATGAAGGAGCCACCACCATCTCCCTTGGGCTCCTGCTCTGCATTCCTTGCCCAGCTCCGAGTCTCCAGAACTCTAAGCGGCAGTGTCTGGGGTCTTAACTTTGTTGGGTAATCACTCTGACTTTCTAGGCTCCCTGGCCCCTCTGTCCCTCTCTCTCACTTACTCAGCTGCTTCAGAAGTTGAATTTTAATCTGAGTTTCTTCACAATGTCTCCTTTCACGAAAAGCTAATAAAACCCTAAACAGGAAATTCAGGAGTAGTAGCAATGTCACGTGACTGTAACTGAAGGCTATTGGTCAACTGGACTTGGTTTTCAAGCTTGTCCCCTGCGAGGGCTTCAGCCCCTCACCCACGTTGGCAGCTATAAAGAAGGTCTTTGTCTCTCTCCATGCAAGAACACGAGTCCCAACTTTTCTAGGGGTGCCTGCAGGCACACACAGCTAAAGACCAAAGCATCCATCTGCCTTTGCCCCTCCACAACCTCCGTGCTTGATGTGCTAACATACATGCTACCCGGCCAGGCAGGTAGAGCTCTCTGCACAGTCAGGAGGCTATGTAAATTCTCAATTGAGGAATTATTTTTGTTGTAAGCAAAAATCTCACAAAAACACCCAACATTAAAAAAAAAAAAATCAGATCTAGTAGAGAAACGAGTAAAGGCATTTCACTACACATCGAGAGCCCTTGTCATGTTTAAAAGGTTTCCATGTAGCCACATTACCTAGGGATTTATTCTAGAATTTTGTTTTGATTGCAGAGAGCCAAAAAGAAAAATCTTGATTCCCAGATAAATGGCAGTAAAGACAAACAGTTAGACTAAGTTTTGATCTTACAGCAAAGTTTGGTAGCCTTTCTCTCATTACTGACCTCCAAAAGAAGCATTTGTAAACATTTTATGGATTTTGTACTTTACCCCTAAAATTCATACAATCACAGATAGATTGCCTATGTTTGGGTACAATGGTCCTTGGAGGCCACGAGCCATTGTCAGAGCTTGGCACTGCCTGCCCCCTTCCAATTGAGAATTCATTAGTTTAATGGGTCCAGGCCTTGAAAAAGTGGTAGAACGTTTTGTTCCAGGTTAGAACCTTTAAAATTGTAATACAGAGGGTCTGGGGATAAGACTCAGTTGGTAGAACAATTGCCTAGCAAATATTGAGCCCCCTGGGTTAAAATCTCCAGCACGATAGAAGCCGGTGTCTTAGGTTTCTACTGTTGGGAAGAACCGCCGTAACCACGGCAACTCTTATAAGGAAAACATTTAATTGAGGCGGCCCATTATCATCATGGTAGGGAGCGTGGCATGAAGGCAGACATGGTGCTGGAGAGGTAGCTGAGAGTCCTACATCTTGCAGGCAACAGAAAGTAATCGGAGATAGTGGGTGTAGCTTGAGCATGTATGAACCTCAAAGCTCACCCCTACAGTGATACACTTCCTCCAACAAGGCCATACCTCCTAATAGTGCTACTCCCTTTGGAGACCATTTGCTTTCAAACCACCACAACCAAGCATGTTTGGTACATACCTGTAATCCCAACTCTCAGAAAGTAAAGGTGGAAGGATCTGGAGTTCAAGATCATCTTTCCAATACAAAGCAATTTGGAGGCCAGTCTTGAGCACATGAGAGCCACTGGTAACTTTTTACTAGATCTCGTTTTAAACATTTGACCTATTTATATACATTTAAGTCTTTCAGTCCCATTGTTCACAAATCTCTCGCCTCATGCCCCCACCTCTGCTCCTCTTCTCTCTTGGGGGCATGAACCCGGGGCCTCACACAAACTAGATTTTTCCCTGCCCCACAGCTACATCACCATCCCCTTAGTCGTTATTTGGCTGTTGATGAAAATGCTGCAGGTGGGACTGGATGGCCTGCCCAATGTCATCTAGGAACCATGTGGCTAAGCCAAGACCCCACTGCCTTCCCAACAGTTCCTGTTGCCTTATCATGAACATAAAAGAGCATAAAAGACATGAAAATGCACCCAAGACTGAGCTATGACCGCCTGAGCCAAGCCCGGCAAGGGCACACATAAGGATCTGACTGATGCTGAGGAGCCTAGATATCTAACAGTGCTGGGGCTCAGCTACAAGCTCCCTAACCAATGCCACATTTACAAGCTACACCACTAGAGACTTAGTGGCAGGCAGGGATATATATGCACTATGTGTGCCTCCCTGGCAGTGCCGGTTTGAGCACCGGTGGTCTCTGGAATGCTGACATCTCATGAATACTTCATCGTGTGGGTTTTATTTTTGTCCCCCATTTGTAAATGTCAAGAATAGGATTTTAAAAAATAATCCATTCCAGTGTTCAAGAATTCTCCCCCGAGCACCAGACCCACAGCGGCGCAGCTGAAGTACCACACTGGAGGGCAGCTCAAAACTGGTGAGAGTCTTCCTGACAGCGCTCACACAGTTGGGCTCCTGCCAGCTCCTGCCCCTCCCTTCTCAGCTTTCTGGTCCATGTCCTCAAAACTTTACCATCTTCTTCCACCAAATACCTAAGCCAGGAACCACACCTATCCAAGCCAGGCCCCAGGGAGCACCAGCTTGCAAGCTTTCTGGCTTTCTCCCCTGAGCAGAAGTGCATGTTCATGCCTGTTTTCTTCTCATTCATTCGCCTCTTACTTAGAGTACCCTACTAGAGCTACCAGCTGGGGAAGCAAAACAAACAGCATCTCACGCTGAAGGAAGGAAAGAGAATAGAGATGGGGCTAGCATAGACAGGAGCAGAAGAGTAGAAACTCCAAGTCAGGGAATGGTACAGTAGGCAGAGGAATACTGAGAGGGGAAGGCCCTGGAGCTGGGGAGCCTGGAGGGCCTTCCAGGAAGGAACAAGGTTCACTGTGCTTCAGAATATGTCCTAGGTGAGGACCATGTCTCCCTAACAGGATGGCCTACAGCGGAGGCCTGACATTTACTAAGGCTTGGTCCTTCTTGAATGTCAAGAGTGATGTCACCCTCCACAGGTGGCAGAGGTTACAAACACAGCTGTCCTAGAGAAGCCACAGCCCTTGACTGTAACTATACACGGGAGTCATCTGAAAGCCCTTTACAAAGTCCTAATGCATGGGAACTACCACCAGGATGGCCTGGGCATCCTGAATTACCAAAACTCCCTGTGAGGGTCTCTGCTGTGAGGAAAGGGTGAGCACTGTGTGACAGAATGCCTGGTAGTTTGAAGTTCCTGAAATATTCCAGTTGCTCCCATTCCCTCCCTTCCTCCTGCCTGGCTTTTTTGAAAAAAGGGCATTCACGTTCCCAATCAAAACGATCTTTTTGCTCATCAGCCATCGGTGCAGATGACTTTGGTGAGGAAATGATAAAATCTGTGTAATGCTCAAACTCAAAGAGACAGGAAGCTGGGTGTGGTTGCTAGCAGGAGGAATAGTGGATGTTACTCGGCGGGTACAGAGTGGCAGAGGGGACCTTAAAGAGGGCTCCGGAGAGCCTGTGGTTGCATAGCTTGTTTGCGCCCAGTATCACTGGACTACAATTGAAAGTGTGACGGTGAGAAAATTTATGGTTCAGCAGTCAACAGCACTTGTTGCTCTCCTGCACAACCCAGGTTCAGAGTTCCCAGCATCCACCTGACAGTTAACAACAGTCCGTAACTCCAGTCCTAGGGGATCCAACACCCTCTTCTAGCCTCCATGGGTACTACCTGTATGTGGTGTTCAGGCATGCAGGCATAACACCCATACACACAACATTAAATAAATCAATTTGAATTTGTTTTCAGCACCGTGTACAATGAATGCATTCACTTAAAATTGGAATCATCATAATAAGGGCTGACAATGTCCCTCAGTTGACAGCATGTTTGCCCAGCACACACAGACCCTGAGTTCTATCCCCAGTATTGTACAAACTGAGGGTGGTGGTGTACCCTGTAACCCCAGCACACAGGAGGTAGAGGCAGCAGGATCAGACTGGGCTACATATGGACATTGAGGGAAAGGCTGGCTATGAGAGAGCCTGTTGGGGGTAGGAAGGAAAGAAGTTTGGAGCAGAGGTTTGGTTAGCTCAGAAGGTAGAGGGGCTATCTGAAGCTAACGGGCTAAGGCTCTGGTGTCAATCAAGAGGCCCTGTCTCAATGAGTCAGGGAGAAACCAAATCAAGAAAGACTTCCAAACCCAGGAGTGGTGGCACATGCATTTAATCCCAGCACTCAGAAGGCAGAGGCAGGAGGAGGACATCTGAGTCTACAGAGTCCGATCTGGTCTACAGAGCGATTTCTAGGACAGCCAAAGATACACAAAGAAACCCTGTCTCAAAAAACCAAAGACAGATGAAGCTGGAGAGGAGGGCTAATTAGATGGCTCAGAGGTTAAAGCACTTGTTGCTTTTGCAAAGGATCCAGTATTACTTCTTACTGATATGACAATTTTAAATAAATTTCATTTTATTTAAAATTTTAAAGATGGAAATATACACCAAGTTCCAGACAAAATGATTGTTAGACAGGTGGTTTTGTAATAAGGGCCCTAGGAATTAGGATCCTTGAAGGAAACAGCCCTGGTTCTGTCTCTCCAGAGAAAGATTATTGCCCAGTTCCTATAATTCGGACTCACACTAAATTTGTGTGTGCATACATATGTACATGCACACACACACACACACACACACACACACACATACACACACACACACACACAAAAAACAAAAAAAAAACAAAAAACCTGGCCTGTGTTTCATTTTTCTATAAGTTGTAATACTACTATAATCAAAACCAAGACAAATCAGGAATCTCCAATTTTAACTAAAACTGTAAATAATTTCTCCTGTTTTCTATAAAAAGGAAAGAAAGCAAGCAGCCAGGAATGGTATTATACTGGAATCCCAGTGTTTCCAGCCAGCTTGGGTTACATAGTAAAATCCCACTTGTTTTTTCCATTTTAAATTAGGTGTAAGATAAGGCATGGTAATATACACTGGTAATTACAGCACTAGGGAGGATGAGGAGGGAAGATCAAAAATTCCAACTTGAGCTACAAGGAATAAATAAATAAAGGCAGCCATGGTGCAAACACATGGGGAAAAAAATCCTAACTCTTAGGCGGCTGAGATAGTAGGTTATAAATTCAAGGCCGGCCTAGGCAAGTTAGCAAAATCTTGTTCAAAATGAAAACAAAATGGGCTAGAGACGGAACTCGGTGGTAGTGCTGGTCCAATATACCACCTCAGGCTCTACCTCAGTCCCAAGAAAACCAGAAGCAAAAGTAGTATCCGAAGGACCTGATGGATGTGTCTCCCCTGTCCATGGACTCCGACACACAAAGCTTTCGGTGGGCTCACAGCTCCGCCCTCTTCTTCTTTGTTGTCTTCACAACAATTCTATACAGTCTTCCCTGCTGTGACCCTCATTTTACAAATGAGAGAACACAAATATGGGGAGCTGGCTTATACGCTTTGCAAGCATGAGGACCTATGTTGGGATCCCCAGCACCCACGTAAAAGCTGGGCATAGTCCCCAGGTCTGGTGGCGAACACCTTTAATCCTAGCACTCAGGAGGGAGGGAGGAAGGGAGGTGAGGGTGGATCTCTGAGTTCAAGGCCATCCTAGTTTAGAGTGAGTTCCAGAACTGTCAGGGATACTCACAAAGAAATCCTGTCTCAACCGCCCCCCCCCTCAAAAAAAAGGCGGGCACAGTAGGGATACATCTGTAATCCTGGGCTGGGGAACGGGTAGACCCCTCAAACTCACTGGGCAGGCAGTCTAGCCACATTGAAGAGCTCCAGATCCAGTGAGAGACTATTTCCAAAGGCACTGGGGGTGCCTTTGTTGCGGGTGGGGAGACTGGCGCTGGAAAGACAGTTCAGCCAATAAGAGCCCTTACTGCTCTTGCATGGAACCTGGGCTTGGTTCCCAGCATGCTACACACTCAGGCACACACACATACACATAAAATTTTAGAAAAGAGAGCTGGTAGACACCCAATTTCAACTTCTGGCCTCCACATGCACACATGTATACACGTACATGCAACAGCCATATACATGTGCTCACACTCACATGAATACATACATACGTGATATTCACATACAAAAGCTTAAATTTGTCAGGCCTTACAGGATACTGGCTACACTCGAAAGGTCTCCTGATCACACTTCGGGTTCCTGTCTACCCACCTGAATGCTTTGTTTGTGACAGGGTCCCACTAGGTGGCTTTGAATTCAACAGTCTTCCTCGGTCTTCTGGGTACTAGGACCCCAAGCGTGTGCTTCTCAACTAAGTTTCCTGTTTGAGTTTTTTCCTTCCTTAGGGTCCAAATTACAGCTATTTGTTTGGGCACTCTCTCTGTCTCCTTCTTTGCTACGGCACCGCCTCCTCAATTCCCACATTGTCAAATCCTGACATCACTTCTTAAAAATCGTCCTACTTTTTGGATAGAAAAGCATGTGTTCAAGAAATCTTCTAGGGACTTTCTTCACCTAGATCTCCCAATCCTCTCTGCATTTAGGGGCCCCCATGCTGGGCTCCCCAACCCACCATACACAGATGCTCTAAACACACAAAGGCTTTTTAATTTGTTTTTTTTTTTTTTTTTTTTTTTGAGACAGGGTCTCATATAGCCAAGAATGACAATAGACTTCAGGTTCTCTGTTCTCCACCCACCACACACATGCTAGAACGACAGGTATGAATCAAAACAACCAGTTTGCTAGGTGCTGAGGACTCAACCCAGGCCAGGCAAGCACTCCACCAAGTAAGCCACATCCCCAGACCACACGAGGGAAATCTTTAAAAACCTTTTTCATTTTGTTGTTGCTGTTTCTTGCTTGTTGTGCTTTGTTTTTCTGAGGCAGAGTTTCCTTGTGTAGCTCTGGCTGTCCTAGAACTCATCTCTATAAACCAGGCTGGTCTCAAACTGCCTCTGCCTCCCAAGTACTGGGATTAAAGGCATGCGCCACCACCTACCTGACTTAGAAATACTTGCAGATTGAACATCAGCTAGCCTGCCGACCTTGCCAGCTTCCAAACCTGTGTAAGACCTTGGCTGCCCATCTGTGCAAAGAGCGGTACTTGTCGCTGTCTGTACAAAGCGCTCCACCCTCTACCTCCCGTATGGATAAAGGACAGAGGAACTATGAACATTTTACTCAGACTCATCAACCAATGGGCTCATAGCTACCATAGCAACCTCTGGCTGTTCTGGGGTAGGGATACAATTCATTTGAGTGGAGAAATTAGACACAATCGATCAATAATCAATTGGATCTGCCAGGGCTCTCCCTGCTCTATATAAACCATGCCATTCAACCTTCACTTACAAATAGAAGCCTGAGCATGGAGGGACTGAGGGACATGCTCTGCCTTTCCAGTGTGTGAACTCGGGATTAGGAAGGAGGAGGGCAGGAAATGCTGTTGTCATTTGCAGGATGAGGCATCTTTTCCAGGCTGAGATTAGAGGGAAACCGAAGCTGCAGAGACCACTGTGTCCCTAACTATGGCTGCATCAGTAATTGGAGATGGGACCACACAACATATTGATCATATGCAGCGTAGAGAGTCCTGGGCAGTGGAGAAATACTCAAACCACGGTGAAAATAAGACCACAATAAAACTGCTCATCCCCTCCCAGTGAAAAGTAACCCCAACCCCAGACCAGAATATGAACTAATTCCCCCCTGTGAGAAATTGGTCACTTCCAATGAAGAATGAGCTAAGTAGGTACACACAGCGCTGCTAATCCTGGAGAGGGTGTTTCCCATCCCACAGCTGAGTAAGCAGAAGCCAGGTGGACCCAGAGGCTGAGCCAGCACAGGATCAGGGTCCTCGAGGTCCAGCAGCACCCCTATCTTTCAGGATGAGCTACTGGGACCAGATGGTTTGACACCAGCACCGTGTTAAGCAGACCCACACTACTCTATTCGACACTGAGAAGATTAACTGCTTCCTTGGAAAGAATGCCAGCTCTCATGGGCCAGTGACCTGCTCCCCAGGTGCATGGCAGGGGTGCATTTTTTCATCTGCTTGCCCACAGCCTGATACTGTCCCTACCCAGCTGTTGTCAGTTTGTAAAGTGTTCCATGCTATGCTTTAAGTTTCCTTAACTAAATTGTAAGAGAGAGAGAGAGAGAGAGAGAGAGAGAGAGAGAGAGAGAGAGAGAGCTAGCACATATGTCACGGTGTGCATGGAGAACGATCTCAGATGTAGGACCTCACCTTCTACCTTGCTTGAGACAGTCTCCTCTTGACTGCTGCATCCACCAGGCTAATAGGCCTTCTCCTCTCTCCACTCCCCATATCACTACAGGAAGGTTAGGGTTATCGATATGCATGTGCTTTGCATGGGTTCTGTCGATCCAAACTCAGCTCCTTATTTGAACAGCAAGCGTTACATCACTAAGACATCTTCCCAGCCTGGGGAGGGTGGCTCTTACAGATTGTTTTTAAGGTGGGCTTGGCAATCAAGAGCATTTTCCCCTGTTAAGGACCAGAGTTTGTACCTAGAACACATATCCAGCAGTTCACAACTGTCTGTAACTGCAATACCAGGGAGAAGCTGGAACCTCTGACCTCTGACGGTACCTGCATGCACGTGCACATAACCCCAGCAGACCCCCCCAAAATAATGAAAATCTTAAAAATAATGTTTTAAAGCATCTACCACCAATGTAGGTGTGAGTGATACCCAAGTCTGCAATGTTAGTTGTAAATTTGAGGAAACCTGGGCTTCCAAGTTAGCCTGGGCTAGAGTAAAAAAAAAAAAAAAAAAAAAAAAAAAAAAAAAAAAAACTTTCTTCAGAAGAACTTTCTAAAGGAATAAAAAAATAAAGTCTTAATGAAGGTTTGTTTTCAAAGCACTCCAATAATTTCTGACAGAAGATTCTTCAGTATCTTTTGCAATTCCTGAGACGGCCGTGGCTGCAGTCCCCACAGTTCCCCAATGTTTCTTCGGCATCCTGGCCTGTGCTTTCCAACAATGTCTACATCCTCAGCATGGCTCTAAGATGCCTGACCCACAGTCGATATACAAGCTGGAACAAGGGCTGGAGGTTTTTAAGGATGTTAGCTACCAAATGGTACAAGACACATGAAGTCAATTAAGCCAGCAGCTGCTTCCTAGTCAGCCCAGAGTTGGGCACCCCACTCTGCAGAGGTCTGGGTGCTCCTTAGGAAGGCTCTGGATTGCCAGCACAAATGCCAAGCTACCAATGGGCTGGACTCTATGGCCACATTCTGCCTCGAAAATGTCCTTATCTCTAGACCTCAAATTCTCCTGTCCTTACACAAGGCGATCCCTTACTCTTCTTTGGGCTGGTCACACCCCAAGAAGCAGAGCTGAGGGGGACTCTTCAAAGACCAGTAAGAAAACACCAGTGCTCCGGGGGTTACCCGGAAGCAGCAGTGACTCGGTTCATTCACTCAACAGGCACTAATTGAGTGCTTCTGGTATGAGGTCTATAAAGGTTTCCACTCTTAGCAGAAGACCACTGTGTGCACACAAAGATAAAAGGTGAAGGTCAGCGCCAAAGATAAACTACTCAAGCAGGCCTGGGCTTGCTCACGCCCTCTATCCCTTCCATTTTGGGGGTGGAGGGCAAGGCACAGCATGAATGAACCCCAAATGGCTGTCTGGTGTTACCCTTCTGGGCTCCCTCCTGTACCACTGGCTCCTGCGAACAATCGGGGGTTCCTGGAGGCAGGCAGAGCAGGCACATTCTCGTGCCTGTGCGGAGCCCACAGAGCCCTCTCAGCTGATTGTGTCCTGGCAGCCAGGGTCTCGGAGGCGCATGAATGCCCCTGAATGGGCCCATTCAGTCTGATGGACAGGAGCTGAAAGCCGCGTGCACACAAAAGCCACTGGGCAGCCGGGAGGGCTCCAGCCTGGGCTTTGCCCACGGGAAGGGAGGCCACCCTACCACAAAGAGCAGTGTGAAGACGTCTCCGCGGGTTTTCAATGACACTCCCCCACCACCCAGCCGCCAACTGGAGAGGAGCGCCCCTCCCCCCACAGTGGCAACCAAAGGCCTAGGGCATTCCATGGAGAAGCTGCAGAAATTTACATCCAACAGACAAGTCAAAAGGCGTTGCTCTTTAAGTGCGAGTTGAAGGCCTGTGCTGAAGGACGCCTCTGCGTGCCCATCTTGTACATTCGTCTGCAGCATTCCTCACACCCACAGTGACCTTTAAGGACTGCAGCTGACCTGAGATTGTTTAACATGTCACCAAGAAAAATGATCTGCAAAGGGCACGGCCAATATTTAAATGAAGATTGGAGAGACGGCCCATTCTTGTGTCACTCATTGCTATGTTGGGAGGGGTGTGTGTGTGTGTGTGTGTGTGTGTGTGTGTGTGTGTGTGTGTGTGTGTGTGTGTGTGTGTGTTCCTGAGATGACACTTATATTTTTAAATAAGCCAGGAAGGGGAGAACCACCCACCTGGAATTCTTTTGACTGTGGGGGGGGGAGTGGGGGAGACGGACACTCCACTCTGAGAAGCAGGGACGTCTAATTCAGGCCTATATTGGAGTTCACAGACAGGTGACTGCTAGGAAAAGGATGGCTGTAGCCTCAGAGATCACACTGCTTTAGCAACAGCCTCCCCAAAGGTAATTAAAGATAGTGCCTCCTTATAATGCAATACTATAATGAGCAATTAAAATGAAATTAGTGTGTCATAATAAAAAAGATGCATGGCATTTTAGGCTCTGCAGCATGAGTCGGTAAGGCACGGAGGGGGCTGCTGATGTCTGCGAGTGAGCAGCGGTGATCAGACCAATCCTCTGAACTGTCCTCAATAACAGGGAGGAATTACTTGAGCATCATTCTTGCTTTTGTTTACATCCATTTTATTTTCAAAATAATTGAATGATCCAAACAGATTTAAGAGGGCAGGGAAACACATCGCAAGGAAATAATAAATCAAATTGTCCTGATTCACAAATGTTAACATTTGGCTATATTTGCTCCAAGTCCAGGGTGTTTTGTTTTTAAGAAATAAAGTGTTATGACAACAGATGAAGCCTCCTTCCCTCCTTCTGCACAAACCACCACACATCTGAATTTTTATAGGTTTAACATTGTTATCAGACAATGTAATGTTGCTTTGTGTTTTCTTGTTTTCGTAACAGGGAATTCAAAAAAAGCATATAGGGAAGTCCTATGAATCCTTTACACAGGCTCCCCCAAGGGCTAGCTAGACCTTTCATAACCAACTTTAGCACACAATGAAAAACAGGATACTGGGTGGAGAGATGGCTCTGTCAGTAAAGTGCTTGGTGTACCAACATGAGGACCTGAGTTCAAGTCCCCGAACCCACATTAAAAAAAAAAAGCCAGGTGTAGGGGGCTGAAGAGTTGTCTCAGTGCTCTTTCAGTGGACTCGGGTTTAAATCCCTGAACCCACATGGCAGCTAACAACTGTCTGTACCTCCAAGATCTGCCTCTGGAACAGATGTGCCTGAAGGCAAAACACCAGTGCACATAAAACAAAAGTTAAAACAAACAAACAAACAAAAACAGGTGTAGCAGTGTGTTGGTAATCTCAGAACTGAACAGGCAGAGACAAGTGTAGCCAGAGCAGCCAGGTCCCAGCTACAGAGAGCTCCTATCTCAAACTGCAAGATGGGAAACTTGGATGGAGTGCTTCCACATGAAACTGAGCACACGAGTGCCCTGCACACACATGAACACCGGCAAACATAAGCCCTTCACAAAAACCCAGAATGCTGATGCTGGTACATCCATGGAGCTTGTTTTGTTTTTTGGAGACAGGGTTTCTCTGTGTAACAGTCCAGGCTGTTCTAGAACTCACAGAGATCTTCCTGCCTCTGCCTCCTGAGTGCTGGGACGAAAGGCGTGCACCACCACCACCACCGCTGGCTCATAAACATTTTTAAAGAACACCTTTATGAATGAGTATACTTCAATGTAATATAATGATGTGTAGCTTTGGGTGGACACCACAGTAGGGACTTGTGATGGTTAATCTCAATTGTCAACATGACAAGATGTAGAATGGCTGGAAATTGGGTTTCCAGGCATGCCTGTGGGGAGTTATACAGGATCAGTTAATAGGGGCGGGAAGACCTACCCACTGTGGGTGGCACCAGCTCTTGGGCTCAGATCCTGGACTGTATAGGAAGGAGAAGTGAGCTGAGCATAGGCGTGAGTCTCTGCTTTCTGACTATGCCTGGGATGTAATAAGCTGCTCCATGCTCTGGCTGCCTTGACTTCCCCACTGTAAGGGACTGTGAAGCCTCTAACTATGAGTCAAACAAACCTGCTACCTTTAAGCTGCTTCTGTCAGGGGATAGTAGATACTATATAGATAGTAGATGCCAGATACTATATAGATAGGTATTAGATAGTAGGACAGGACACTAAACTATATCAACACAAAACACCATCATATACACTATCCTTTATGGGAACATTTATCCCTTAAGGGCCCCATTTCTAGCCCTGGCAAAGTCTGATCTCTTTTTAATTTTGTTATTTCAAAACTGTTAGTTATGTAACAGCAGAACATGTATACAGGAGCCTGAGACAGGAAGGTCATGAGTTTGAAGCCAATCTGTGCTGCCTTGAAATTCTGCCTCAACAGATAAAAGAAGGAGCAATATAACTGGAGACTGGCTTTTTCATGCAGTATAATTTCCCTGCAGTTCAGCTATATCGCTGTACACCTTTTCATTGATGAGGTGTATTTCATAAATGATCATCCGAGTCTTCCCTAGGTTGTAGTTATTCTGGACAAAGGTGCTATGCTCATTCACAGCTGTAAGATTCTGTGTGTGCATACAAGAGAAAACTTAGTTTTTCAGGTCTGGACAGTTATAACTCTCATTTTATAAACTATCTGGGCTTCCTATGAATTCTCCATAGAAGAGGAAAACAATTTGAAAAAAAAAATAAAGGAAAAATTCTTTCTACAAAGGACTTGCTGTATACAACATTAATTATGACAGCATGATATTGGTGAAGGATTGGATATATAGATCAATAACACACAACAAAGAAAACAGAAACAACCCACCCCTTCCCCACAGCACAATATGCTCAGGTGAATATAAGTGCCAAAGCAATTCAGTTGTGAGAGGTAGTGTTTTCAACAAAGATGATGCAGCCACAGGACATCCACACAGAGAGGAGGTAATCAATTTCACCCTTAAAAACCCACATAAAAACTACTCAAAATGGGTCAATGTAGGGCTAAGGCAACAGCTCAGTTGGTAAAATGCTTGTCCTGGAGTCATAATGACCTGAATTCCATTTCCCAAAATCTACATAAAAAACATGGTCTGATGTGTGCTTGTCATCTCTGCACTGGGAAGGCAGAGACAGGCAGATTCCTGGGGGTTCCTGGCCAGCCAGCCTAGCCTTCTTGACAACTTCAGACTAATGAGAGACCCTGCCTCAAAAACAAGATGTGGGCTGGTGAGATTGCTCGGTCCTTAAGAGTGCTTTTTGCTCTTGCAGTGGACCCAAGTTCAGTTCCCAGCACCCATGACAGGTGGCTCAAACACACAATAGCATCCTCTTCTGGCTTCTGCAGGCACCTGTACATATATGTGAATATTAACACACACACACACACACACACACACACACGTACACGAATAAAACAAAAACCAAGTTGTCCTCTGGTCTCCACACACACGAGCAGGTCACCATAAAGCATAGATATCATAATTACGTAGAAAGAGTGGAGTTGCAATCACAGACACAAGAAGAGTCTTTCTGTAGCTTCATCTCTCCCTCCAGCCTGTCCCAGATGACTGAAATTCCATATGAGACAGTCATATCGTTGGCTATAGGAATCACACCGAAAATTTTTTTGGGGAGAGATAAGAAATGAGCGTACTCAATCTTGGGAGGACTCAGAGTACCGGGTCCCCTCCAGCTGGCAGCCTTGGGAGCTATGAAAGGAAACGGAAAGTGAGTGTGCTGTGCACTTGGAACAGAGAGGTGAGAGAGGTCACAGGAAAAGATGACTTTCTGACAAGTTACACCTACTTGACTACACAAGAGACGTCCTTCTGAATTCTACCACGGTTTCAGCATTTTGTGGTAGGGATTTGCTTTTGACCCTAAAACTTTTGAGAAACAAGTTTATCATCTCTGCTGATTCAGAAAACACAATGGGAGCCAAAGGGTGGTGGTGATGACACTTTTTTGTGTCCTGTATACAATATGAGGGATACACAGCACAGAAAGAATGCGAGCAGAAATTTAAGTCGAGCAAGTGTGGGGTCCCATGAGCCCAACAGCTATCAAGGTTTACTTGTTCCATCCAAGGGGAAAGAAATCAGAGCTCCAACTCTGCATGGCACCCCTCAGTGGTGAGGAAAATCCACAACAGCTCTTTGGAGAACAAGGGGAGAGATTCCTCATATTCACTGCTGACTAAGACATCTATCTCTTAGCATGAGAGGGTGTGAGCCTCACTGTGCTTCCTAAGGCAGCGGAGAGCAGTTATACCAGGAGGCAGGGCCTCAACCAACCGAGTCACCAGGGACCACCTAACTCTCAGTATCACCCCGTGAACAAGTCACAAAGACACACCACAGAGTTGAGGGACTCGTTTAGTTGGTAAAGCATTTATTTGCCTTACTCTCTTAAGAACCCAAGTTCAATCCCCAGAACTCACATAAGAACCTGGCCATGGTGGTACTTGCATGTAATCCCAGGGATGTTAGCAGACAGATCCCAGCCAGAGCTCACTGGCCAGTTAGCCTAGCCCTACTTGGCAAAGCTCCAGGCCAGTGAGTGACTGGTCACAAACAAAAAGATGGAAAGACTCCCTGAGGACCAACACCCAAGGTTGTTCTCTGATTTCCCACCCACCTGTACACACATGAACACACATCCACATTCAACACACAAAACCAGCACAGGCCATGGGCTGCAGCTTTGTAACACCCTCTGACCCCCAGCCAGAACCTCAGTGCTATTGTGACACCTCAGGTAGAGACCCCTTGAAACCGTCACTCAGATGCAACCTCTGTAGGAAACTCTGTCTGCAGCTGGTGGCCACTCTGAACCCACAGCACTGTTGCCAGGTTCCCACTTTGCCCAGTAGGAGGACTCTTTACTGAGGGTTCCGAGTTCCTATGTTGGTATGTTGCACAAGCTGGTGTCTTATCAACGCTCTAGCTATTACCAGGGCACACTATAGCTGGACGCTGGCGTCTCACTTAGTCTCGACTCCTGCCTTGCCTAGAAATGCCCAGCTCCATGTCTTCACCAGGCTCGATGATCCTGAACAATGGAGATCATGTACTCTGTGGGTGGAGCCAAGGCACCCAGATGTAGCAGAACCTGCTGCTGAACTTTGCTGAGAGAACTCAAGACAGGCCATGACCTCTGTAAGCCTGGGAGCTTGTTTCCTCATTTCTGAAATGCCGGAGCAGATGGTGAGAGTCTTTGCCTCAGAGGGGTGCTGGGAGGATGGGAAGAGATAACCCCTGTGAGTGCATGCCCAGCACACCTGGCCCTACGAGGAGGTCACAGGCCAAATTAAACAGAAAGGACCTGGTTTCCTGCCCAGGGGGCTCAGAAAGGGCAGCACAGGCCTAGAGGGAGCTACAGCCTTGCCTCGACACAGTGAGGAGGGACATGAAAAGAGAGGGCGGGGGAGGTCATCTCCTACCATGCTCAGCTCTGTGAGGAAGATGGCCTCCAAACTCCATGCAGTGAGGGCCAGAGTTGCAGACTCCTGTAATCACTGCAACATACACATCTGAACCCCTAGGGGCCACTGGACTTGTCCTGGGAAGGGACACTTACATTTGCCCCCTGTCCTCTGATTTTCCTTCACATGCAATCAGTGCGAGCTGCTGCCTCTGGGTCACCTTTGGCACAGATGATCCCACAGTCCTGTCTGACAAACTGTGTTTTCCAGAACACCATCTCTGCCTGCCTCCTGTTCATTCTCAGCTGGAGACCAGAGACAGGGCCCAGGCTTTCCTCCTGGTTGTCAAAGCCCTCTCCTGCCCATCCCACGCCCATTGGCTGACCAGAGTTCCCCCACTCCTGCTTCTGACACTCAAATCCTACCTGGCCCCCGAGGCTTGGCTGGACATTGGTTTGCTCCATGGAATGGATTTCCAGCCTGGTCACTTCCTCATTCTTCTAATCTAATTTCTTTTCCAAAGACATTTCCTTAACACAGAACCTAGCAAGCTCCACACAAGTAGCTCTGGTATGTACCCCCAAGTCAAACCCTAACTCTCTGCTCCAGAACTACTGCACTCAGCACCAACTTTACTGTCACACCAAGCTCAACTTTATGGAGGTCTCAATGGGTGATGCTCAGTGCTCCCCACAACCCCACTCTCATCTCTGCCTCCTTCAGTTTGGCTCAAGCTGTGGTCCCCACAGACAGGTAGGCCTGAAGTGCCCAAAGGGATCTGGGCAGTACTTATTGGAGTATTCTCTACCTTGATCTGAGCTTTGTAATTCAGTCTCTGCTCAATACACCCACATCCACACCAAGCCAAACCTTCCCTTATTTTATTGAAGATGCTTTATTTAGTTCTCAACCTTAGGAGTGCTGGGATAGAACACAGGACAATTATTGACCATGCCACCCAGTGATAACACTCAAATCAGGACTGACCTACGACATGAATAAAAAATAAATGCTATTTAGGAAAGTGGGGTTGTAAGGGTCTCAGAGTCACAAGGCAACAATGATGAAAAAAGATGTCAAGAAGGAACCACCCAAAGCCAAGTCCATTATGCAGAAGAACAATATGACTACAATTTACAGTGTTTGTCCTCTGGCCCAGGATTCAATGATGGCTGGGCTAGAGCCCCAAGGACCATCTGCCTGAGGAACCTGTTTGCTTTAATTTGTGTGTAAGTATATCTCTGCGTGTGTGTACTTGTACATGCGGGTGCCCTGGAGCTTGAGTTCCAGGCAGTTGTGAGCTGCCCCACTGCTCCACGCCGGCACTAGGAACTGGTCTCCCTCTCTAGCGCTAGGCTTGCAGGGACATGCTGCTGTGCCTGTGTTTCTAAGTTGGGGCTGGGATCTGAACTCAGATCCTCATGTTTGCATGGCAAGCACTTTCCCAAACGAGTCATCCCCCAGCATCTGCGGTCTTGTGCCTATTAGAAAATGAGACACTTGATTGGAATTCATTTGGAAACGAACTATGAGGTAGAGACCAGGTCAAACCCAGGCCATGCCATCTTTCTAAGTGTAGCATAGACAATGCCATGCCATGTTCCTCCCGGGCACATGAAAGGACTGCACTGGTCGAGTTCCCTCGGGGTGAAAAGTGGGGTCATTGCACCCAACTTCCATTTGCTCTCATCCTTCATCTCTCGGCTGGAGGCAGCACTTCAAGGGGGAACTTAGAGCAGGGTTTCTCAAAGGGTGTTCCCCGGGCCAGCAGCTGCTGCTGCTGCTGCTGCTGGGAAATTCTGAGCCAAGCAATTCTCAGGCTTTCAACAATGAAGTAGGACTTTAGAAATATAGAAATTTTAAAATAAATAAAATTTAAAAATTAAAGAAAAATACAGAGAAATAGAGAAATATAGAGGTTTTAGGGACTGGAGAGATGGCTTAACAATTAAGAGCACTGGATGCTCTTCTAGAGGACCCAGGTTCAATTCCCAGCACCCTCATGGCAGCTCACAATTGCCTGTAACTCCAGAGGATCCAATGGACACACATGTAGGCAAAATATTAATGCATATAAAAAACAAACCATTATAAAATTAAAAACAACATGTTTTCTTTGTTGGGTGATTATGGTGCATGACTTTAACTCCAGTACTTGGAGGCAGAGGCCGGCAGATCTCTGAGATCTGGGCCAGCCTGGTCTACAGAGCAAGTTCCAGGACAACCAAGACTACACAGAGAAACCCTGTTTCAAAAAAAAAATCAAGAAAGAGAGACAGAGAAGTATGAGGTTGTGGCATGGTGTGTGTGTGTGTGTGTGTGTGTGTGTGTGTGTGTGTGTGTGTGTGCGCGTGCGTGTGTGTATTTACACACCCATGTAGAGGCTAGAGGTCAAAGTAGGTGTCTTCCTCAATTACTCTCCATCTTAGTTTTTGAGACAAGGTCTCTCAGTGAGCCCAGTGCTCTCCAATTTGGCTAGCCTAGGTGGCCAGAAAGCCCTAGGAATTCTGTTGTCCCTGCTTCCAGCAGCCCTGTGAGTATAGACATGTGCTGCTGTAACTCACATTGAACTTGGATCTTTCTGCTTACATAGTAAGTACTTTACTGACTGAGCCATCTCCCCAGCCCAGAAATCCTCATCCTTTTGCCATACTGAGACTCACTCAAAGTGGGTACCACTGTTCTGGAAGACAGATAAACTAGAGAAAAACTTTTGGGGGAGTTATTTTATAAAATGGTGATTCTGTCCCAACAAATCAATAACACTGGCTGAGTCTAACCTGCTCAACAAGACCGTTACTCAAAAACAGCATCAAAGGCCAGCAGTACAAGCCCTAGGAGTTGGACAGCCAGGGTTATTCTGGCCTGGCTGAGAGGACCCATGCAGGAACCCTTCTACCTACTTCATTCATTCATTCATTCATTCATTCATTCATTCATTCACCCATTCACAGCCTGCTTGGTATGTTAACAATGGGTGAAGCGGAAGGAAGTCACGGATGCCAGTGTCAGGTGTCAGCCAGCTGCTGGTGTTGACACATCCCTGCTGCCCTCCATTCCTGGCGCCAGTTTGGGTGCCCGCCACTTCTCAGCTAAGAGTATCCAGCACTTCCATCAAGACTTCAACTCACAGAGAATGAATGCCGGGGTTGCCAGGGCCTGCAGCCCTCACAAGTTAGTAGCTAGAACTGCAAACCCAGCCAGGTCCCAGTCAAGTTCAGCTCTGACAGGTCTTGTCTAACTCCACCATCTTTCCCTGTCCTCTCCTACATACACTTTACTTACTCCTCAAGTTCCCCTTTGCATCCTGCTTTGCCCACAGACTGCTCCTTTCCCTGTGTGACTTAGCACTCTATATCTGAAGTGCTGCCCAGTGTGGCCTTGGGTTTCATGAAGTCTGTGGGGTTAACCCACTGCACAGTGGTTTGTCTCCTCATCCATATGTGATTCTTGAAGCTGTGTTCTGTGTTTGGAACACCTTCCACATATCCCTAGCTTTAAGACAAGAATATAAGACACCTATTAAACTGATCTGCCAAATGTCATCTAATGATGGGCCAGTGACGTACAGAGAGAAACCCATAAGACCACTCAGGAGACACTGTGTATATATCCCAAAGACCATAGATCTCAGACTTGGCTTGAAGACAGCAGGCTGTCTTCTGCTGGGACCCAGCATGTTCCAGGTCACTTCCTCCAAATAGAAACCCTTCCCTTTGCTCCAGCAAGGCTCTGTTCCCTCTGATTATCCAGCCACAGGGGGAACATTCCCTCCACTCCCAAAACTGCCTTATGGATTGCTGCACGTGTGTGTGTGTGTGTGTGTGTGTGTGTGTGTGTGTGTGTGTGTGTGTGTTTGTATTGTATGGAAGAAGGGTTTACATCTGTGTGTGCATGTATGCTATGTATGCTGAATATCTTTTATTGCTCTCTTTTTTTGGTGGTGGTGGTGGTGGTGGGGAAGACAGGTCTCTCATTGAACACTGATTTTGCTAGGCTGGTTGGCCAGTGGTCTCTGGGGATCCACCAGGCTTTGTTCTCTGTATCCAAACTCAGGTCCTCATGTTTGCACAGCATTATACCAGTGAACTATCTATATCCACTACTTAATTCACAGCCCCCCATTTTTGGAGAAAGGGTCTCACTATGTAGCCCAGGCTGTCCTCAAATTCGCAATCCTCCTGCCTTAGCCTCTCGAGTGCTAGGATTGCAGATATGAGAGACCTGAGGTGGTCTATGGTTCATTGGTTTACACCTAGTCTTTGGCCACTCACCAGACTGCAGAGGCAAAGCATTCCCAACTGTCCTCACATCACAATGTACAGCCCTCACTGTCAGGGGCTCAAGAACCTCTTCTTCAGGCAGGATCTCCCCTAGTCCCACCAAAATTGCTGTCAGGAAGAGCCACAGGGTAGCTGACCCCAGAGATCTATGGAACCCTGTAACCACCCACAGCCTCCCTTGCTTCCCTTCCCTTAGAACATAGAGGAGCAGTTGAAGCCTCAGGCAAAGCTATGCAAGATGCTAGAGAGCAAGGAGCCACTTGCTAGGACTCTTCCTAGACTGTGGTTTGTCATCATGTTCAGCTCTGACAGTGAGTAAGCCATTGGATGCTTGCTATTTGGACAAGTCACGTGACCTTATGACATCTAAAATTTTCCCATCTATAAAATTAGGCTAGAGAGCTTAGTCTGCCTTCCAGAGCTGCTGCACATGAGGGGATAGAGAGACACTAGGGCTAGAGAGAGGGGATAGAAAGATACTAGGGCTAGAGAGAGGGGATAGAGAGATACTAGGGCTAAAGAGAGGAGATAGAGAGATACTAGGAGCAGTGCCTGGAGCATAGGAAACACCCCAGTGGTCAGCTGTCACTTCCTTGCTTTGGAGGCCACCAAGAAAACAAAGGACAAGCACGAGATGCTCCTGGGAGCCAGATGGTGTAGAATATCATTCTGAGGTTTCAATGTGAACTGAAAAGATTTGATCCAACGAGAGTAACTAGAAATCTGTGAGTGGGGCTGGAGAGATGGCCCAGTCCATCAAGTGCTTGCTTTGGGCACGAGGATGAGTCTTATCCCTAGAATGGATATTTTTAAAAAGCCAGTAATTGGGACCGGAGAGAAGGATCATCATTAAAGAACAAATCTGGTCTCCCAGGGGACACAAGTTTAATTCTCAGTACCCAGGTTGGGTGCCTTATAGATGCCTGTAACCCCAGCTCCAGGGATCTGATGCCCTCTTCTGGACTCCATAGGCACCTGCACTCACATTCATATACCCATCCCCACCCACATAATATAGAAATAATAGAAATAAACCTGTCTATGGGGTAGGCTTGTAGTCCTAGCAGTGGAGAGGTGGAGACAGAAGGATCCCTGAGAGTCACTGCCCTGCCAGTCAGCCAAGCCTACCTGATAAGTTTCAGACCAATGGGAGACCCTGTCTCAAAAAAGAGGGAGGGGATGGGAGTAGGGACTAAGGAGATGGCTCAGTTAAAGTGATTTCTTTGTTTTGCAAGTAACATGCATGAAGACTAGAGTCCACATCCCCGGACCCTCTTAAATGCTGGGTGGATGTTGCAGTCCAACTGTAATCTCAGTTCCGGATCCCCAGAGCAAGCTGACCAGCTAGACTAGTCACAGCAGCAAGCTCTAGGTTCTAGGATTTGGGTAGAATGTGATCCAGGAAGGCTTCCAATGTCAGCCTCGGCCTCTGTATGCACACATCCTGCACAAACATGTACATCCACACAGGAGCACACACACCCATTCAAATATGTAATAAAAATATACACAATGGAAGCTGGAGAGATGGCTCAGCAGTTAAGAGCACTTGGTTGTTCTTCCAGAGGCCCTGGGTTCTATTCCCAGCATCTACATGGCAGCTCATAACTGCCTGTAACTCCAAGATCTGACACCCTCACAGACATATGCTGGCAAACCACCAATGCACATAAAATAGAAATAAATACTTTTTTAAATATACATACTACATACATACACTTAAAAGGTGTGTGACAATTGAAAAAGACACCCTGACTTCCATATTATGTGCACACATGTGAACACACACACACACACACACACACACACACACACACACACACACACACTCTGTGGGTAGATTCCCACATATATAATGAGTTGGTTCTGTCCTACTAAGGCAAATAGACACACCCAGCAGGCAGCTGGGCTCTCAGCTAGCACACTGCTATCCCAAAGTTAACCACAGAGCATTTTGCAAGTCAGAAGCTTCAGGGTACAACACAAAGTCCCTGAACCCACACTTCTGTCCCCCTCTCTCAAAGGGAGGGGGTGTCTCCTTGACTCCCTCCCCAACTAATGTCTCTCTGTCCCTCCTGCCTACTCAGCCCTGGAGCAGTTCCCAGGACCTTGCTGAGCCATGTCCTGGGTGGTAACACCCACATGGGACAGCCAGACTCACCCCACACATGCAGCCATTAAAAATTAACTCCAGAGATCTTTAGAAGCAGAGAAAGTCACCAGAGAGAAAGGGTTCAGAGGATAGAGCATGACTAGCGGTTTTGAACACAACATCTAATAAGTTTTGACTGCAGACAGACATTTTTCTTTCTTTCAGAAAAGGATGAGAAACCTTTTTTACACACTTGCCGTGAAAAATGCTTGGCTCAGCAAATTCCACAAGCTAAAAGGAGCCAAACCAACATTATGACAGAACTCTCGTCCTACCAGCCCGCAGGCCTCTCATCAAATCTCTGCACTGCCAGGTAAGGGAGCAGGGGCTGTTGATGGGTAGAGTAGGGGGCAGTTTGGTTCTGGGACTTTAGCCAGCCTCACTTCACTGCTCTACGCTGAAAAGAAAGTCCCTTTCAGACACATGGCTCCCTGCCAGTCTTATCCATTCTGTTTTTGAAGGTGAGGGTGAGGGGAAAAAAATGCTAAATTTGAAAGATGCTACAGTCCAGGTTTGTTCATTCCTCCAAGCAGGGCCACCACCTGAGACGAGTTGGGAACACACATTCCGTCCTCCCCCTTGCCCAGCATTCTAGCACTTGGGAAGCAGAGACAGGAGGCTTGCCACATGTGTGAGGGCTAGCCTGATCCAGGCTGCACAGTGAGTTTCAGGCCAGCCAGATCCTGCCTCAGAAAGGGTGGGAGTGGGGCTGGAGAAACGGCTCCCTCCGTTGGTAGTGCCTGCTATGCCAACATGAAGACCTGAACCTGGATCTCAAGGACTCACATATGAAACACACTGGGTGAGGCGGAGCTGGGGGATCCCCAGAGTTCACTGGCCAGCCAGTCTAGCCAATCAGTGAGCAATGGATTCATTGATAGACACTGTCTCAAACAATCAGGTGAGGAACATTTGAGGAAGATATCCCATGTTGACTCCTGGCTTCCGCACATGTACAGAAAGAAAGGGAGGGAGAGAGGAAATGAGGGAGGGGCGAAGGGAGGGGGGTCCAATGAGAGGCAGGTGAAGAAGGTGCCTGCCTGCAGTCTGGTAACCTGAGCTAGCACCCACATGGTGGAAGGAGAGATCCAACTCCTGACAGCTGCCCTCTGACCTCCACACAGATGCTGTGGTGCATGGGACACCAACCCCACCCCAACACACTCACACATAAACTAAAACAAATGAGATTCTTAAAAAATTCTTAGGGTCACATACTAAGACTTTCAGAAACAGACACTAGGGGGCTGAACTCAGTGACAGTGGGGGCAGATGAGGCTCCAAAGTGACCCCTACGTTGAGATGCCCAAGACAACCATCTCAAAAGCTCTCAAAGCTACACGGATGGGTATCGGTGAAGGTTGCACTGACCTCAGAATTTTGGAAGTATGATTAGGCTTTGAATACTGGCAGGCCTCAGTTTTCCTGTCTATCAAATGGACAAATATCTGAGATCTGCAGAGATGGCTCAGCCCCTAACAGTACTTGCTGCTCTTGCAGAAAACCCAAGTTTGGTTCTCAGCACCCACAGTGAGCAGCTCTCAAATGACAGTAATTTCAGCTCCAAGGGATTTGGCACTCTCCAGTGGCTCGTGCCCCCCCCTCCCCCGTGCATATACACACACATTAAAAAATAAAAACAAATATTTTAAAAACTAGACAGCTTTCTAAAAGCTGCTAATGGCTGGCTTCCAGCCTGGGGAAAGCAAGCTGTCTGGAAGGGAGGGTGAGCATTCCTGGATGCCAAAGCTCTGGCCCCACTGTCTCCCACATGGCCGTCCCTTCTTCTCCAACCCTAACTTCTCCTACTTCTGGAGAGCAGCGTGCACAGGAAGGATTCCACAGAAAGCAGGGAGCAAAGAGACTTGTGAACTAATGCCTCGGCTGAAGGCAGGATTTATGTGGAGAGGAAGGAAGTGGCTCACAAAACAAACTGCACTGACTACTGAGAGGAAGCGAAGAGAACAACCGGCTAACGATAGGTGAAAACACAGGAAGTTCTAGAGAGGACGCAGGAGTGCTGTTTTATTATCCCTTCTGAAGGATTAAAATCTCAGTCCCTTCCTTGATAAGCAGCATATTGTTTGGCATGTGGAGGTGATGGTTCTGGGGCCCAGAACCCGGTCCTACCTCAAGCTACTTCAGGCCCCTGCTTCTTCTGAGGGGTGGGGCCTGTTCTTCATGGTCTATGTCACGGGTTAAAATATGAGTGACAGTCTGTATATACTTTCCACACAACAGAGTGCAGAGTATGGCCATCCTAATGCTCACTGTAGCTACAGGGTGTCTGGATCCTTCGGTCTTCACCTTCAATGCCTAGACTCATGGAAGAAACTATTACAGATACTGGAAGAGGGGGAAAAAAAACACCAAAAATTTGTACATGTCCTCTGATCCTAACTGCACAAGAAAGATATGGATGAGTCAGAATACACACGAACAAAGTACTCAGCGAAAGTGGATGTGGGCCTGGCCTGCCAATAATCCCAGCTACTCAGGTGGCTGAAGCAGAAGGATTACATATTCAAGGCCAGCTTGGGCTTCGGAGTAGTTCAAAGCCAACTTGTGCAATTTACTGGTACTCCATTTCTTAAGTGAGAAGAGGAGGGGAGAAGGCTCAGTGGGTAAAGATACCAGAGAACAAGGCTGGCGTGAGTTCTATCCCTCAGGACCCACACAGCAGAAAGACCTGTCCTCTGACCTACATACACACACGCACGCACGCACGCACGCACGCACGCACGCACGCACGCACGCACAGACACAGAAATAAAAATGTAAGCCTAGTGGAATTGCTCAGCAGTACTGTGCTCACTTGTTGAGCCTACCCTGTGTCCAATCCCCAGTATCACAAAACAAAAAGCAGGTTTGTTGGGCTGTAGGTTCATCATCTTTTCCCTTCTTTACATGACATGAAGGCATTGATTTTATATTTTAAAATTTTAAATAAAGCGAGGTGTGGTGGAGCACACCTTGAATCCCAGCACTTGGGAGACAGCAGCAGATAGATGTCTATGAGTTCAGGGCCAGCCTGGCCTACATAGTGAGTTCCAGGCCAGTTATAGTGAGACCCAAAATCACACACACAAAACAAATTAAACATATGGTAACTATATCAAGAATTATGGGTTGAACGCTCATGCGCCTACCCCAAAATTCCCAGGCTGAAATCTAAGACGATGAGATCTGGAGGTGAGTCTCTGGGAGGACATTAAGCTATGGGGGCCAATCCTCGTGGATGGGGCCAGAGAGCTATGCTGTCACACAGGAATGCAGCAAAAGCCAACAGTCTGCCACCAATCCATACGGTACTGTGCTGGTACCCACCCACCCTCCCAGATGATAAGAAATAAGCAGCTGGTTCATAAGCAACTACATCTATGTCATTGTTACAGTGAACCACACGGAGTAAGGCTTCCGGGATTCACTGATTTCTTGGAGAGTGTAACCTGCAAAAAAAAATAGTACTCTGCTGGGTTGGGAAGGGGGAGGGGCGAGAGGGTTATTATTCATGTGACAACCAGTTCCCCTGAGACACCGGGAGCTAGAGCCTGGGCTATGGAAGTGGATGCAGACTCATATGGAAAGGCCAGGTGGATCCAGATGGTGCAGTGGAGAAGCTAACAGCTAAAGAAGTTGCCCACCAATGGAGCTTGCCCAAAGAAACTGCCAAGGCCCAGGCTCCTGAGCAGGATCTGCGGTGTGTGGAGAAGGGGAAACTAGATGGTCATCTATCTGCAGGATGGGTGAGCTTAGAGGCTTCCACACTCTCTTCCGACCTTAATGAGGGAAACAGTGAGTGGAGGAAGGGCACTTCCATCCCGGATCTCTCAGGGCTCAGGCTGTGAGAGGAGCTCTACTTCTGGTTCACCGAAAGCTGGGGTGTCTACGGCCTCCTCCAGCCTTCAGGCTCACCCGACAAATAGCATTATTTTCCACGCCTGCAGTTCCTCTCATCATAGCAAATGTAAATAACTGGGTATATTAGTGAACTCTGTAATCCCAGCACTTGGGAGCCCCTATGGCTCAGGGGTGGAGGGTGGGTGCTAATAAATGTTATATGAGATGCAAGTCTGTCTCCATGGGAATGCCCCCAACCAGCCTTCTAATCTTCACCTCAAACTTTAAGAGACCCATCTGTTTATCTCTCTTTCTCTTTGGTGCAGAAAAGACTCTGCTGGTGATGTCAGGGAAGAGCCCCTGAGGAGCCCCAGCAGCCCTCTCCAACCAACAGTCACCCTGTCTCAGGTTACGGCTACCTTTTGTGTGGTGGGCCTGCGGACTTGCTCTCACCACCTTTTGTGTGTGGGTTTACGGATTTGCTCTTCCTGCCCTTCCCAGCTTTCCATTTTAATTTCCTTTTCTCTCTGTTCACTACTGTCTCTGCAGACAATAAACACAGACAACTGAGAGGCATTGAAAGTTACCTGCTAATGGCAGATCACCCGATCATCTTCAGGAAATCAGAGGTTGACAAGTGGACAAAGAACGAAGAGCCCTCATTGTTATCCGAGGGACTTGTTATCTCAAGTCCTGTCCTGTCCTGTCCCCAAAACCTAACTGCCAAGCCTCAAGGCTGTGACCCTCAGGGAGGGGAAGCATTTGCCCCAGGGGCTCCTGGCAGCCTGGGGATATTCAAAGGCCCTGTTTAGCAGGGCCAGGCACCTGTTGTTCTAAGAGGAAAGGAAGTCCCTGGTTTATGTTTTTATCAGAATTCGGGGATTTTTTTTTTTTCTGGTGAAGTCAGCCATGTGCTTTCAGAAGCAATAATGGGAGTAAAACAAGCTTGGGAATGAACCCGGTCCCCCTGCACAGACCACTGCACACCCTAGCAGGTGCTGCCATTCACAGCTCCCCGTCCTCTCCAGTTACATGGCAAAGGGCTTCCAACTCCCAGCCGCTAAACCAGCCAGCATTCACAGAAAGCCACTGTGTGTAGTGCAAGGCAGGAGAGGGGACACCCTGACATCATAGCAGACTGGAGAGGAGGCGGGTTAGGGAACTATGTTTGCGAATGAGGATGCTGTCAGGTGCAAGCACAAGCAGTCACACTTGATTCACAGGTCAACATACAGAAACATATTACACGCTAGGCAGTGGTAGTGCGTGCCTTTAATCCCAGCAGAGCCAAGTGGATCGATGCGAGTTTTAGGCCAGACTGGTCTACAGAGAGAGTTCTAGAACAGTCAGGACTGAAAGGTTCAGGCATTATGCTGGCCTGCCCCTGTTACCTGGTGGAATCCACTCAGGCAATACCCTGGTCAGCCCAAGGTTCCATGGGAAAGAAGTCTGCACGCAGGTGCAGAGGACCCCTTTAAAAGATAGGCCCCTGCCCCTTTACGCTCTCTCTCTCTCTCTCTCTCTCTCTCTCTCCCTCTCTCTCTCTCTCTCTCTCTCTCCCTTCTCTCCCCGTCTCTCTGTTCCCCGCTCTGTCTCTCTATGGCGACCGGCCATGGCGGTCAGCCATTTACCCCTGTTCCTCTTCTTAGTCTCCCCATTCTGCCTTATAATAAACTTATAGTCTTAAGTCTCATGTCTCAATATTTCTCTTTTCTTCTTTTTAAACAAAACAATAACAAGGACTACCCAGAGAAACCCTGTGTCGAAAAACCAAAAAAGAAAAGAAAAAGAAACACAACAGAAAGATAGATGTACCCATCATCTTCAGGCCTTACAGCAACTGCCAGGAAAGCCAGCCACACTGCCTCCATTTTTTAAAACTCCATCAATACCAAGCATTTCGTTATATTTCTAGACAGGTTAATAGTGATCAAAAGACAGAAAGAACCCCCATATTGATAGACCAGTGAATGGGTAAACAAAATGTGGTACATCCATTCAGTGGACTAATATTTGGTCATAAACAAGGGAATACCATGCCGATACATGCTACAACATGGATGAAACTTGAAACAATATACCACGTGCAAGAAGCCAATCACAAAGACCACGTGTCTACTTGTGATATGCCCAAAACACAGAGAAAGAGTTGGGGGAGGGAGGAATGGAGAGATGCTGCAAATGAGTTGATGACAATATCATCAATTTAGACAATAGTAACAGCTGCACTGCTTTTCAATTATACTAAAAACCACTTAATCACATGGACCCATTAAAAGAATGAATTTTGTGGTATGTAAATCTCAATAAACTTATTTAAAAACTGCCTTGTAGCTTTTCTAAATGCAAACTGGTTTCCTGTTTTTTGTTTACAGTGTATATATGGATTCCATTTAGCCTATGTTAATAATTCAAGGAAGTAGTTTTGATTATCAGCCAATGGGTACCACTGGTTTGTGAGTGAAACAATATGTGGCCCTGCCTATAAGTACTTCTCAATATCCCACCTACTCCCACAGTGTCCTGTGTTTCTCTCTACCCTGTCTCTATGGGTCAGCAAAGATCAGCTCCCCTACCCCCACTGAGGCCCGAAGCTCAGGCATACAGGCCCAAGCACGCTCTGAGGGACAGACTCTGAGAGACAGTTGCCAGAATCTGGTCCCCTCTGTCTGAGAAGACTGACTTGTTATCGTCATTTGTCTTTTGAGAGGAAGAATTGTTGGATAAGTTTAATTTCTCCTCTAGAACCAAAGCTTATGTGGGGGAAGGAAGCACATTCGGATCCCTTAAAATATAGTCAGTTAGATATAGTGGTGCACTCCTTTAACCCCAGCACTGAGGATCTCTGTGAGTTTGAGGCCAGACTGGTCTACAGTGAGTTCCAGGACAGCCAGGGCTACATAGTGAGACACTGGAAAACAAACAAACAAACAAAACAATATGTGTGTGTGTACTGTTGTTGCTTATGTATGCATTCTAAAAATTCTGTTGGCTGGGTGTGTGGCTCATTTGGTAGAGTGCTTGCCTAGCACACCTAAAGCACCAAGACTGATCTCCGAGCACTGAAGAAGGGTGGCACACACCTGTAACCCAGGTAGATGCCGAAGGACCAGAAGTTTCAAAGCCATTCTTGATGTTATAATGAATACAAGATCAGCCTGGGCTACATGACTACATGAGACCCTATACCAAACAAACAAACATCTCTTGGGCACCTGCTAAGTGCATGGCCTTGTCCAGATGCTGGCTTGGTGGAGGTGACTTTATAGCAAATGACCCCTGGTGGCAGTAGGATGGTGAGGAGGATGAAGAGGGTTGGGAACAGTTTTAAGTAGTGTGGTCATAGGAGGTCACTGAGAAAGTGACTATAAATCAAAGGAGACCAAGGAGAGGGGGGGAGCTGTTTGAAGAATGTTCTAAGGGAAGGGCAGAACAAGTAGAGAGGCCCGAGACAAGAGTGTGTCAAGTGAGTTTGGGAACAAGAAATGGGGCTCAGTGGTTAAGAACACTTGCTGTCCTTGCAGAGGACCTGAGCTCAGTTCCCATCAGCCATGTTGGGCAGCTTACAACTGCCTATAACTTCGGCTCTAGGGGATTTGACCCCCTCTTCTGGCCTCTTCAGATACCTGCACACATGGGAAATATACTCACACATACATATACACATCTACAAATAAACATAAAATTAAAAATTTAAAGATTAGTGACAGGTTAGGTGTGATGGTGCACACCCTTAAACCCATCACTGAGGAGACAGAGGTGGGCAGGCTTCTGTGAGTTTGAGGCCAGTCTGGCCTACACAGTGAGCTCTAGGCAAACCATAGCTACAAAACCGTGTCTTTAAAAGAAAAAAGTTGCCAGGCAGTGATGGCGCACGCCTTTAAATCCCAGCACTCGGGAGGCAGAGGCAGGCAGATCTCTGTGAGTTCCAGACCAGCCTGGTCTACAAGAGCTAGTTCCAGGACAGCCTCCAAAGCCACAGAGAAACCCTGTCTCGAAAAACCAAAAAAAAAAAAAAAAAAAAAAAAGAAAGAAAAAAGTTAATAAAGATAAAAAACCAGTGAGGGAACAGAGGCAAAAGGTCTTGGTGTGGTGAGCTCAGAGTGTATCAGAGTGTAAGGCTCAGACCTCTACTTTCTAACTCGAACTATTAACATCCAATTCCACAACACTCTCTGGGGCTTGTCTTGTAAGTGTAGGTCAGGGCCTCTCGCTGAACCTGGAGCTCAGTGGTTACTGCCCGGCTGGCCGAGAAGCCCCGGAAATGCTGCATCTGTCCTGCACCTCTGCCCAGCACGCATTAGAGATGTAAGGCATGCATGGTTTTGTGTAAGTGCTGGGACTCGGGTCTTCATGCTGGCACAGCCCTGCCTTTCGTGCTTTTTTTTTTTTTTTTTTTTTTTTTTTTGAGACAGGGTCTCACCATGTAATTCTGGTAGTGAATTCACTCTACAGGCTAGGCTGGCCTCCTGCTTCTGCTAGTGGGATTAAGGCTGTACCACAGGCAGCCCTCCACCCCCCAAACATCATTCTGACACAATCCTTCTTCCAATGGCTGTAAAACCTAAACATCCATTTTCTCAGCAAATAGACACAGAACTCATCCTGTCCCTAGGCAGGAAACTCCAAGGGGAGTCTCCGGCTCTGGGGTCACGTGACCTCTTCCTGCCCCAGCTCCAGAGAAGAAGCCGCAGCAGGGATCTCTATGCCTGCTGTTCGCTGGCTTCCTGGCCAGGTGGGAAGAACACGTTTTCACAGTGCCGCTACCAGGTGTGTTTCCAGGTGTCACTCTTCTGTCTTCCGATATTCGAAGTATCCAGACAGAGGCAACTCTATGGAAGGAGAAGGGGGGAGGGGCACACTCTTCCTTCGTGATTCGGTGACCTCTGCAGCAGTAGAGGACAGCCACCGCACACACTCTAGTAATCACAGTAGTCTGGAACAAGCTAAGATTTGGCACTGTAAACCAGTCATTTACTCCTTAATCTGTTAGTTTGATACAGGGTCTTGTGTAGCCCAGGCTGGCCACAACCCATTTCAGGAATAAAACCACACCAGGGCCTGCTCAGCAGGTGCCCCAAACCAGCAGAGTCCCATACTGTGAAAGGGGAGAAGCAGGCAAGCAAGTTAAACACACCGTCATCTCAACATATGGTCATCTAAAAAGACCTGAACAGTGACAAGTTGACACACCGGTGCAGATGGGGGGGGGGGTTCCTCACAAGGCTCCACTCCTAGGTAGAGAGCTACAGAAGTTAATGGCTAATGAGACAGGAAGAACGGTTCCGTTTCAGGGATGAGCCCAACGCTAAGCAGTGAGCCCCAAACACAAGTGAGCATCACTAAGTGAATTCAACAGGTGGTATTCAGAAATGTGTGTGTAACAATAATAAAGGATAAGGAAACATGAATTCGAGGTGGGGGAGACATGGAGGGGCTGAAGGAGAGGAAATGATGTAAATACAGTAAAATATTTAATTAATTTATTTATTGGTTTTTGAGATAGGGTTTTTCTGTGTAGCTCTTGGCTGTCCTGGAACTTGCTCTGTAGATCAGGCTGGCCTCGAACTCTCAGAGATCCACCTGCCTCTGCCTGTCCAGTGCTGGGATTGAAGGTGTGCGCCATCCCCGCCCCACTAAAATTCTTCATAAATAAATAAGTTTAAAACAACAACAACAACAGCAAAACAACTCTGGCCACTAGGAAGATGGCTCATGAGTAAATGTGAGGTTACCTGTAATCCTGGAGCTAAGGAAGAGGGGACGGGGGTCCCCAGGGCAAAGTAGCTAACTAGAAAAGCCAAATTAGCAAGCTCTTGAAAGACCTGCTTCGTTATAAATGGTGGGAAATGAATGAAGGAAGACACCAATGACAAGCCCTTTCCTACCCATGAACACATAAGCATGCATTAACATCACATGTACATACACATAAGAGAGACACTGTTCGTGTCCCCCCCATCTGATGTGGGGGGGCAGATTCCAAATAGAATTTCCAATTCTGATCTTTCAAACTCAAAATTAGTTTAATTGTCTAACTATCACCCCAGCAAAACCCAAAACCGCCAACTAACATCCTGATTGATGGTTGGGGCTCCTTGCATTCCAGGCTAATGACTCTGTAATTATAAATTCCAGTCCTCTCAGGAAGAGCCTGACACTCTAGGATCCAGGCCAGTGGTCTTGACACTCAAGGCAAGGAGCTGACTATGTCTGTCACTCAGCAAGTGGGGTGGTGTTCGTGGCACAGATTCGTAGCTATGCGCTGGGAGGACCACAGTATGGGGTCTTTCTCCCATCCTGGTTAGGAAGCCAAGACTTCCTTGTGGGACAAGCACCATCTTCTTTGTCTTGTTTTTTCAACACCTACAGATAAATGATACATATTTGTTATAAGGCTAAGTAGGAGACCAGCTGTGTGGACGGTGATGTCCATAGGAGGACGGGTGCTAATCAGGCGTGGAAGCCAATGTTGTTGTGCAAGGGGCAAGATGATAAGAAGAGCTGAGGTCCAGAAGAGAAGTCAGTGTGCTGGGTGTGTGGGGCCAGTGGGATGAGAAGCTGCTGGATGAAGATACTGGGTAGTACCTGAGACTGGTCTGAAGGGGCAGGTCGGAGAGGAAAGGCCTTCAGAACTGGCGGAGGAATCTTATAGTTGGTGTGAAAAGCAAAGGAGCCAGCACAGATTTCCTAAAAATGAAGAATTGGGGAAGGTGGGCAAGGTTTAAATAAATGGAGGAAGCTGAAGGGATGTTCTCAGCCAGACTTCTGTCCTTCGTGGTGGCAAGCCTGGCTTCCTGCCCATTTTAGTTCCAAACTCTCTGTTGATAACCTGCAGTTGTGTTCAAACCCAGCTTTGCCGGGCAGTGAATGGCGCTGAGGCACACACAGCCCCAGATCCCTGATCATGTGCTACCCCTTTCATTTCAGACTGTCCCTTCTCCCTGGCTTCACAAGTTCCCTCAGGGGCTGTCACTGGACATGCATGCCAAACTCCTTTGATATATATATATATATATATATATATATATATATATATATATTATATATCTTACATGCTTGTGTGTGGGCCTGAGTGTGTTTAAGTGCACCATATGCAGCAGCCCATGGAGACCAGAAGAGGGCGCCAGAACCCCTGGTGATTGCGTACTGTCACGTGGGTGCTGAGAGCTGACCTGGGGCCCTGTTGTAAGAGCAGTCAGTGCAGGCGGGCTCTTAAACACTCAGCCCTCTCTTCAGTTCCTCCCTTACTATCTTCACCCCGATATCCTAGCATCTGCCCATGCTTGTTTCCCCGAGGTATGACTGGTATACCCAAACTTACACATGTTTAACATATGCAATCAATGCCTGTGGACACGTGTATATATACACTCATGGTACTATCACCACAACGGGGGCAATAAGTATATCTAAAATCTCCAATGGTTTCTGCTCCTTTGCTTTTACTTGTAAGGTACAATAATACATTTTCCTTCTTCACACAGTTCTAAAAATTACTATTTCATGCGCGTGTGTGAGCGCAGGTACACACATGCCATGGCTCACGTTTAGAGGTCAGAGGACAACTTTTGGGACTTGGTTCTCTCCTTCCGTCTTCATTTTAGGTGGGGGTCTCCCTTGTCACTGCTACTTAAGGCTGGCTGGCCTACAAGCTTGCAGGCAATAGATTCTGTCTCTCAGTTTCCCACCTTACACTGGGATTACAGGTGTGTATCCCTGCATCTGGCTTTTTAGTGGTCTCCAGAGATCGAAATCAGGGCACTGGCCATGCACAGCAAGCACTTTTACCTGCTGAGCCATCCTACCAGCCCTTAACAGGTTCGCAGTTAACAACATATTGTTAACTGCCAGTACAATATTGTGCACCAGACGTCCATAACTTCTCATCTTGTGTGACCGAAACTTAGAACCTGTAACTAACATCTCCCACAGCCCCCTCTCCTTATTCCCCGGCCATAATCATCTTCCTATGTCACGCTCCAGCTTTAACTGTTTTAGTGTTCTTATGTAAGTAGAACTATTCACCAGTGTTTGTCTCTCTGAGGCTAGTGTATTGCTTGTGGTTGTAATTCAGTTCCCAGTCTTCTGCTAAAGTGCTCTTAAAATGCTCTTAAACCGCCAGGCCATCGCTGAAGTCCTAGTTGTTTTGTCTCTCTTTCTCTGTTTATTTATTTTGTGTATGAGGACGGGGAATAGATGTAGAGGTCAGAGAACAACTTTGCAGGTGTTAACCCTTTCCTTCTACCGCATATGTCTGGAGGATCAAACCTAGGTGGTCAGGATTGGCAACAGGGATTTTTACCCACTGAGCCATCTTGCCAGCCCAGAGTTTGGTTGGTAATCGCCATATTATTTTCTATAGTGGCTACACCTCCACACTTGTCCTCATCAAGTTTATACTGTGTACCAGCTTTTACCTGCCGGGCAGTCCCAGATTACTGGGACCAGGGGGACATAAGGTTGGGTTAGGAGGACTGCAGAGGTGGAACAAAACACTAACTATGAAGATAAGTACCTAAGCATAAACAGACATAAAAATTAAAGTGAAAATGCATGCACCAGCATTGCATAATATCTGAACCCATAAAGCACAGATGCATTATAAACACTGATGCCCTGTGTCCTGGTTAACTGAGAGTTGCCAGTGAGACAATAAATACATACCTGGCCAGGGGAAAACTCCACCCTGGCCTTCAATATGCTCTGGGGTTTACATTAACAGCCTTCCCTGCAACTACAGGGGTGTTGAGCCTGTGGCTCAGGTACCTCCTGCAGCTAAACACAGCTATGAAAAGGGCCCAGAACAAGTCATAAACTTAGGTAAAACATTGAGATTCTTAGAGAGAAAAAAAAAAGCAACTCAATTCAATTGCAATGTTCTCAAGTGTAAACTTTGTAAGGGACAACATGACGAAGGTCAAATTGTCACTCCGAATCAGAATGGTCTAAGAGCACCTATCATTCCTTCACCTTAGCCACCTTTCTGTCACTGTGCTAAAGCACCATGACCATAGCTACTTACAGAAGAGTTTATTTGGGATAAGAGTGCCACAGATGGTGGAGAGCGAGCATGGCCACTGGGACAGGGCACTGACAGCTTATGTCTTACTTCGAGCATCAAGGAAAGGAGCACCAGCAATGGCAGAGGCTGTAAGAACTCAAAGCCACCCACCCCAAGTGGCATACCTCCTAAGTGCATCACAGTAAGGCCACACTTCCTAGCCCTACCCAAACAGAGCCACCAACTGGGAACCAGTATTCAAATGCCTGAGACCGTGGGGGGGGGCATTTTTCATTCAAACGGCCACATTCCACTCCTTGTGCCCCTAGTCTCTTGGCCATATTATAATGCAAAGTACAATTGGTCCTCCTTCAAAAGTCCCTATAGTCTTTCACAGTCTGAATACTTTTAAAAGTCCAAAGTCTCTTCTGTGATTCAAGGCAATCTCTTAATTGTAACCCCCCTGAAAAAGCAAAAAAGCAAATTACAAACTTCTAATACACAACATAGCTGAACTAACATTGCCATTCCTAAAGGGAAAGACAGGGGCAAAAAGAGGAAATACTGGGCCCAAGCATGATTAAAACCCAGCAAGGCAAATATCAAATTCTCTAGCTCATTGTCCAGTGCCAATCAGCTTAGATGGCTCTGCCCTTCCAGCTTTGCTGCCTGCAGCCTACACCTCTGCCTTTGGCTGGTTCTACTCCTTGTGTGCAGCTCTTCTTCTCACTGCTCTGGTATCTCCAACATCATGAGGCCTCGAACACAACCACAGCTTCATACAATGACCTCTCAGGCCTCTTGCCTTAAAACAGGGACTTCCCTGACATACATAGCCTGGACTTGGTGGCTTTCTGAAACCCGGGAGGAAATTTCCATCATTCCTTAACTCTTGCATCCTTCTTGATGCCAGAGCCAAGTGAATGGCACTGCCAGGTTCAGCTCCCAGCTTGAGATGGCCCGAGTCCCTTGACCACATCAGCCAGCAAAAGCTTGAGTGCAGTTGTTTTTCAGGAGCATAAAAATGCCTTCCACTCTTTCACAAGTTGGAAGCTTAGTTGAGTGGGGTACTGTCCTGAGGACACCCTTCCCTTTATGTCAGTGCTGAGCAAAAGGTGGCTCCTTACCTCCTTCACAAGCCTTACTTTAATGTTAAATTGTTGGCGTCCTTTTTCTCTCTAAACTATACATTTTGTATTTATTTCTGCCCTGTTTTTCTCTTTTTCACTGTATACGTGTTTACTAATAACCACATGACAGAGTCAATACTAGGCCACTTTGAAATCTCCTCTGTCAAAGAAATTAACCCATTAATTCATTACTTTGAAAAGCAAGTTCTTAGGTTAAGGGTAAAAGGCAGCCACATTCTTTGCTAAGATATCATAAGAATGGTCTCTAGACCAGTTGCTAATACTCTTCCCCCCAGAAACCTCTTGAGCTGGGCCTCCACAGTCCACATTGTCCTCAACACTACTGTCTTCCATAGGATGGCCCATTAAACCCCTGCTTACAACATTTAATTGCTTTCCTAGTCCAAAATCTAAGTTTTCTACATTCTTCCCCAAAACCGTATGGTTGGGCCTGTCACGGTAATATCCCACCCCTGGTACCAACTTCTCTATCTGCTATTTTCTATACTAGAATAGCTTGTAACTCCAGATAAATAAAAGATCATGGCAACAGGGAGGAAATATGGCAGCTGGAGCAGGAAGCTGAGAGCTTACATCTTTCACTGTAAGAATGAAGAAGAAAGTGCCAAAGTGGGAGGAGGCCTCAACGCCCACCCCCAGGGACATACTTCCTCCAGCAAACATCACCACCAACTAGGACCAACCTTGCTTAGCACTGGGACAAATGCTACTGTCCTCCGAGCTGGGCTCTGGCGCCCAGTCCTGCCGTCAAATTACTGTCTCCAGCCTGAGGCCTCAAGGGCAGATTACTCAGGAGGCAGATGTCACAGCCCCACGGAGCCTGGGGGCTATGGGACAGTTTAATAGGTATGCAAAGAATTCACGCTACCATTTTCCTCACAAACAAGTTTTTTTTTTCTAAAGGTTCATTTTATTTTTGATTATGTGTAGACGTGTATGCCTGTGTGCAGGTATGATACATGAGAATTCAGAAGAGGGAGTCAGATCCTCTGTGCTCAGTGAACCATCTCTCCAGTTCCACAAGCTCTAAAAACTCGTTCCATTGTCTAATTGTGATGTTTAACTATGCAAACATACATGCGCGCGCACACACACACACAGGTAGCCCTAAGGAGCCCAAATTGAAAGGTATAAATATTAACTAAATCAAATAACCATCAAGACTGTAAACTAGAATAAGCTCCATTTATAGACTTCTGAACTGTGCTACAAGTTATCACAAACACAAACCAACAACCCCAGCTTCTTCAGTGCCACAGAATGCTTGACAGAGCAAAGGAAGCCTGGGGACTCTTACCAAAATGGTATTAGATGTATAAGTTAAACATTTGGCATTAAGAAGGAAATGATCCGCAGTGAAATGCAGCAAAGCATTTAAAACTCTCCCTGTAGGAAGCCTCCAGTGAAAATGCTTCAGGATTTACTTGACCCAGAAAATAAATTATGAAATAGAGATTCAATTTAAGAGTTTATCCGTCAGTAGGGCACATATCTGCAGAGCCAAAAAGTCCCTACAGAACCTATTTTGTCATTCCAACAGAGGGGCTGGAGGGGGGTCACTAGGCCTAACAGTGGAGCTGGACACAAGGTGCGTGGCAAAAAAGAATGCTGAATTTCTTCGATGTCCTGGCTTAAACAGGATTAAGAGTAGTGTCCAGTGAAGAGATTAAGAGCACTGGCTGCTCTTCCAGGGGACCCGGGTTCAATCCCCAGTTCTCACATGATGGCTCACAACCATCTTTAACTCCAGTTCCCGGGACCTGATACCCTGGTCGGAACATGCTTCTGGGACCTGGCCAGGGAGATGACAAAGAGAGGAAGGCTTGCTGGACAATGGAGAGGCTTTAGAGAATCTGGGGGTAATGGCTGGTAATTCCACTGTCAGCCCATGTCTGCTGGGGAAGGGTGCAATCCTGCCAGGCAGGGATCTTTTTAATCCTGTCGTTCAAATATCCCGGGAGGATCTCTGGACTATAGGCAGTGCCTCACAAACTTGGCTGCGTATCAGAAGCCCCTGGGGAGCTTTTAGAAAATTCCAGTGAAGCTTGAACCCCACCCCTACCCAGCTGAACCACGATCTCTGGGGTGGGGGCTGGGCATGAACATTTCTGAAAAGCTCCCCAGATGATTCTAATGTACAATCCCGGGGTTGAGAGCCACTGGACCCTCTGACCTTTGAGGGCTTTCCTTTCTCAGAATCTGGAGAGAGTGCATTTGGTGTTTATCTTAGTGGTTCTCAGAGCGTGCCCCAGGGCTGCTGGAGTCTGGTTTCCGCCAGGTTCAGTCCAAGGCGCCCTTTATGGGAAAATGAGTAGGTGAAGAGTTCTCTGTCTGTCTGTGTGTGTGTGTGTGTGTGTGTGTGTGTGTGTGTGTGTGTGTGTGTGTATGTGTGTGTGTGTGTGTGTGCCTTTGTGTGTGCCTTTGTGTGTGCCTCTATGAACATGTGTATGTGCACACATATACATGCGGAGGCCAGAGATTGACACCGTGTGTTTTCTTCAGTTGCTGTCACCTGATTTTATGAGACAAGGTCTCTCACCAACCTGGAGATTTGGCCGTGGAACCCTGGGGACCCGCATCACCATGCGCCCCTGAAAGGGGGGGTTGCTTTGAGCCACAAGTGCTCTTTTGGGAGTGGGGGGCAAGAAAGGGTTTCACTGTGTAGCCCTGGCTGTCCTGGAAATCATGCTGTAAACCAGGCTTGCCTCAAACTCACAGAAATCCACCTACCTCTGTCTCCACAATGCTTGGATTAAAGGTGTGCACCAATAAGTATTCTGTATGTCATCTCCCTGCCCCTGAATGGACAATTTTGATGCCCAGGGTTTGGTGGCAAAAGAAAAAAAAAAAAAGTCCTACTCTCCACTCACTAAAAGTTCACTCAGTAAACTTTGGTTTCATAGGAACACTCAAAGATAACCCAGAATCAAACACTGAGAAATTTCAAGACTCTGGTGTCATTCCTAAAACAATCAGATGCTGCCAAGCAAAGTGAAGACTACCAATACCACAAATGATCTACTCCAAGAGGGACAGAGCAATGGATCCCAAAGGCAGTCATAAAAGAGAACCCAGAACTTCTTTCCTTAGGACAAAAGAGCACAGGAAGGTTTCACACATACACACACACACACACACACACACACACACACACACACACACACACACTCGCCTCTAATGGTTCTGTTCAGTTAGAAAAACAGAGATAAAGAGGAGCTTGAGGGATGGCTCAGTGGTTAAGAGCACATACTGTTTGTTTTTTTAATTAGATATTTTAAATTTTACTTATTTTTATTTTATGTGTGTTTTGCCTGCATGTATGTCTGTTTGTGTAAGGAAGTCAGGTCCCTGGAAGTGCAGTCGCAGACAGCTGAGAGCTGCCATGTAGATACAAGGAATTGAACCCAAGTCCTCTGGAAAAGCAGTCAGTGCTCTTAACCGCAGAGCCATGCCTCCAGTCCTAGCACACACTGTTCATGCAGAGGACACGAGTTTGATTCCCAGCACCCACATCAGGCAGCTCACCACTGCCTGTGACTCCAGCTCCAGGTGATCTGATATCCCTTCTGACCTCCTGCACACACACACACACACACACACACACACACACACACACACACACACACACAGATACATCTTGAAAGACCAAGAACACCTGAGAACCTCCGTACAGCACTCAACCTTGTAGCTGAGCTGAGGAGCAGCACCAGAGGTAAGGAGTCTCTACGCCAGCTCTGGACTACACAAGATATTTCAGCTAATATATGCCTAGGCCCCACAACTCAGATTCTGAGAACAGGATTTAGCCACTTGTACTTGGGGGTGGTGCAATATTAATTCTTAACCTTAGGGGGACCTCACAGGGCATGGATCGTCAACCCTGTTTTCTAAGGGCAGTCAGCCAGGCCCATAGCCTACCTAGATTGCCAGCTTTTTCCCCCCTGTTTACCAGGCTATCGCTTGGCTCCAGCTAGACAGGAACCTGAATTCCACCTTTCAAGACACAGCTACCTCTAGCTCTGTCATCTGGCTTAGATGGTTCAGACCCTGTTGCAAGTAAATAAAAGCTAAGCCTGGGTCCTCTTACCATGGGCTGAGTATGTACAAAATACTTATACATGTATAAACATATATACATATACATATGAACATACGTGTATAGGTGGAAACTGCTTCTCTGACCTGCGGCCTTCCTCTAGACAGAGCATGACACTCCACACCGTCTTCCGGTTCCTCAAGGCATTCATGCCCACCCCGGGAGACAGGAAAAGTCGACCGGGTAAACGCGGATCTGGAAAGCACCCCACTCATTCCAATGCATCTCTCCTCACTCATAGCCCAGATCCCACTTTCCACACCTTACAGAGACCTATAGCCCGTGAGCTGACTGTTGAAATTTAAGCAAAGTGGCACATGAGAGAAAGACGCCATGTGACAGGGTTCAAACAGAAGGTTTATTTTATTTTATTGGAAAGGGAAGGGAGGGGAGACCAGCCTCCAAAGACAGGAGAGCAGGAGAGAGGAGAAAAGGAGAAAAGAGTGGCTGCCACCATGCAGGGTGGTACTTCAGAACAGAACAGTAGTAAAGGGCAAAGGAAAAGGGGACACTTTCAGGCGCTTGGAGTTGACCTTTATGTTTTCCAGTGTAGTCAACAAGTATTTGGGTGTAGTATGGGTGAGTGGTGGGTACAAGTGTTTGGAATTACAGTGGTAGTGACGTGAATCCAGTGATCTATAAATCACAAAGCTATATACTGAAAAGGCTCATTTTCCTACATAGAAATTTTAGATGTTTGAAAAGAAAAAACAGACTTTTAAAGATTTTACATTTTTTTAAATGGGTATGTGTGTTTGTCTGCTTGTCTGTATGTGAAACACCTGCATGCAGGTGCCCTCAGAGACCTGAAGAGGGTCCACAGCCCTGCAACTAGAATTCTAGGAGGTTGTGAGCTGTCTGAGTGGGGCTAGGAACTGAACTTGGATCCTCTGGAAGAGCAGCAAGCACACTTAACCACTAACACATCTCTCACCAGTCTCTAATTTTTAAATTTTTAATTGTGTGTGAGGTTGTGTCCACACAACTGCAGTGTCTGTGGAGGCCAGAAGGGGGCATCTTGCAGCTGGGAACAGGTGATTGACGCCACCCCAACCTTGTGGGTTTGTCCTAGAAGATCCTTTGTCAGGACAGCACCTGAGGACCAGGGGCCCATGGACACCCTGTGTTCACATTTGCTGTTTACAGCAAAGAACTGAGGAGGCTGCAAGGAACAACATGAAGTGCCTCCTGCATCAGGCTTCATCTCTTGCCTTCCAGGAATCCCCTCTTCCCGAGGCCAAGCCCACTACTCTTTATTTAAACAAGACTAATGGCTCCATCTTCCAGGGCACTGCAAACCTTTCTTACCTCAAAGCCCAATTGTGCTTCCACAGGCTTCATAGCCAACTGTGAGGAAAACAGGCCCAAGGGAGGGAAGACAGCGTGTGCCATAGAGGAAGGCCCGGTAGGGGAGCTGGAGCAATTGGGTTTTGAAGCATTTTCAAAGGCTTCACCAGATGCCTCGCTGAGAGGGAAGCCAGCATGCTATTCTGTTATCTGAAAGGCGACAGGAAGCTTCACTAACCAATGCCACACATAGAGTTTAGTAATCCAAGAACAGTGATTTTCCTTAGGATAGATATAGGAATGGAGGATGCCTAAATCGTCTCATACTTTTAAAAAGCATGAGTTTTTCCTCAGGGCTTGTTACAGGGTTTGGATGCTCAAAGAGTACTGGACCTCTCATTCAAAGACCATTCATGCAGTTCCGTGGGTTTGTCTGCAGCAAGTGGGGTTTCCAGGTAGATGCTGAGGGATCTCCAGGTGGATGGAAAGGGCCATGAACTCTGTTCCCACCAGTACTGTCTGCCTTCTGCCCCCACAGCCCTACTGCACACCCAAGGCTGACCCCCCATTGTTAGTGGGGCTCCCTAGCACCTAGCCTCCGGGAAGGGGTATCCCTCCCTGTCCCCTTGCTGCAGAATGTTTTTCTCTGTCCTTGGGACAAGCATTCTAAGTTTCCCAGGCACCTTACCATCCCAGATGTCATTTCTAAAATCCATGTTCCCTCTCTTCACGAATGAAGTCATTGGCAATTAGTATTGAAAGGTTCAGGCATTATGCTGGCCTGCCCCTGTTACCTGGCGGAACAGGCAGTAGCCTGGTCAGCCCAGGGTTCCATGGGAACTAAGTCTGCATGCAGGTGCAGAGGACCCCTTTAAAAGACAGGCCCTGCCCATTTACTCTCTCTCTACACTTCTCTCTCTACACTCTCTACTGTTCTCCTCTTCTCTGTCTGCTTCTGCTTCTTTCTCTCTCTCTATGGCGACCGGCCATGGCGGTCAGCCATTAACCCTTTTTCTCTTCTCCTTTAGTAAAGCCACAACAATGGTCTCTCCATTCTGCCCAGCTCATTTTGTTCCCTCAGTCACCTGAAGGCAGACTGCCCACGGCCTCAGCAACTCCTCAGCAGCAGATCCAGAGATAACCTCAGCAAGGGTCACAGACCCATCATAGTCACTCTGTGTGTAAGTTCTAAAGCTTGGGGCCTCCAATGCGCAGACACAAACAACCATATCAGAGCCTTAGAATGTGACAACCTACTGACTCCAGTTCAGCATCTTTCCTATGTGTAGGGTCACCAAGCTACCATGGGAAATGATGCCACATAGTAGGGGCTGGTTAAGAGAGATCTGAATCTGAATGAAGCCTGTCCCTTCCCCTAAATTGCTGTTTGACTTCAGGAAGGGATATTGGCTTCCCTGAGTCTTGATTTCATCTTGAGTAAAACAAGGATAACCTTGGTCCCCACTGCAGGGTCGTTCTGAGGATTAAATGAAGTGATGAATATAATACTCCTAGCTGGGAGGTGGTGGCATACAACTTTAATCTCAGCACTTGGGAGGCAGAGGCAGGTGAATCTCTGTGAGTTCGAGGCCAGCCTGGACTGTTACACAGAGAAACCGTCTTGAATATGTATGTATGTATGTATGTATGTATGTATATGTATATACATATACATATATGTTGTGTGAATACATGCCCATACATACATACAATACTCCTCTGCACCACAGAACAGAGAATGAAAATGTTATCACTGCAGAAAAGTGCTCAGGAGTTAGGGCTACAAAATGGCTCTGTTGTTGATGTGTTTGATATACAGACATAACGACTTGAGTTTGGATTCCCAGCTTGCAAATCCATGCAACAGTGAGATAGAGAGGGTCTAAGAGAGATTCCTGATGTCAGCCTCTGGACTCTACACGCATGTACACATGCATCACACACACACACACACACACACACACACACACACACACACACACACACACACATATATCAGAGAGAGAAGCTCAGGTCCTGGTCCTGATAGGTTTCTCATGAGCTCCCTCACTAGCTTCTTGTTAAGAGGTTTCTTCCCCTTCTGTCTTGATGATTGCTTAGCCTAAGCATCCTTGGCCTCTCTCCTAGCTCAATGCTGGCAACATGTCCCCTACTCAAGACTTAACCACCCCAAATCTCTCTAGACATTACCAAAGTCTGCTGAAGTCTGGTGAAAGATGTGTGTGTACACAGTGCGTACACACAGACTAATGTGGCAAGGCAGACACAGTAAAGAGTAAAGGGGGTAGGCTGGGGTATGGCTCAGTAGGTAGAGTGCTCTCCTCACATGCATGAGGCCCTGGGTTCAATTCCCAGCTGTGCATAAACCAGAGACGGTGGTGCACACATGGAATCCTAACACTCTGCAGTGCAGGCAAGAGGACTGGGAATCAAGATCATCCTGTGCTACTACATAGTGAGTTCAAGGCCAACCTGGGCTACAGGAGACCCTGTCTCTAGGCCCCCGGAGATGGGGGTCAGTAGAGGAAATGAACTTCCATGTACAGAGCCCATGAATGCACTCATGGAAACTTAGTAGGAATCAAGACTCGACACACACACACAGGCCTTCTGAGTTTCTTTACATCTGGCAGCACAGTCACTGGGCTCGTAAAGATGCCTGTAGACTCCATTTGGCATATACATACAGAGTCCCATTGAATGCAGTGGCTTGCTGGGCCCCTAGCTCCCCCCATCTGGTCAAGAATGTACTCAGGAACTCCGCCTGGAGGAGAAGAAAGAACACAGGGGGTTTCTGTGTGCTCCCTGCCGGGTGCTCGCCTTCAGCAGACTGGAGGAAAAGGAAGCCACGCCAGGGCAGCAGGCTGTGTCGGTCATTCCTCAGGCAAGGGGCATTTTGCCAAATGTGCGATTCCCTTTGACTTGGTGGATTTGACCCAACTCTTCTGTGTACTATTTTCCTAGTTCCAAAGAACAAATGGCTCTGTGAACGGGGCATATGCACACTGACAGGAGGGAGACCAGCACACCTCTCCGGGTTCAAGAAGACTGAATGACCAGGACGAAGACTGAATCCAAAGGCTCAAAGATGGACAGTCGAGGTGGGGGAGGAGACACGAATGTCTGCCTTAGAGAGAAGTCTGTTTACCCAGTGTTTTTTAAAAACAAGAATCCTGAATTCCCTTCCTACCTCATTATGACTTCTTTAACATTTGTTTTTAATTTATCCGAGATCATAATCTTCACTGAGAACTACATATGAGCCAAACTTGAACTCGAAAACCAAGCTGGGCCTTTTGTTCTGCCTGCGCTAATTAGTGTACAAAGGAGAGTCTGATTTCTCCCCTCCCCACAGTCGGAAACACTGGTTCCCATTGATGTAACTACGGCATTGGAAGGGGGTGCAGGCTGCCGACTGGGTAACGGCCCCGGAACAGGTATCAGGAAATGAAGGTTCTAATCCTGGCTGGCTCACGGTGGCGCACCGCTGACACAAGCTATTTCAAGCACGGTGCTTCATCTTTAAATAACTGACCGCTTCCTGCTGGATGTGCCTAGTACCTGAACTAAAAACGACAAAGGCCTCTCGCACTCCAGTCATTTGTATTTGAAAATGAAGTAACAAGGGTAGAACAGCCAACAAACCCATCTATGGTTCTCACCCTGAAATGGCTTTTGTGGAAGACAGTTCCTATTAGGTGCTACTTGGAGGTTAGCGGGTAGCCTCTTTGGTTCTTTCATTCATTCGCCAAGAGAGGGCCTTCTTTGTGGCTAAGAACGTAACAGATATGGAATAAACAGATCCACCCCCTGACGTCTTCAGCAAGTTTCGAATCCAGGAGACAAGTATGTTTTGGATGAAGAAGGTATGTGTTTGCCAACAGTGAAATGTGCTAAAGAATTTGCAGCAGGGTGCCATAGGTGTGAGGTGGTGAGGCAGAAGAGGTATGGAGAAGGCTAAATTTCAAGGCCAAATGAGCAGAGGAATCCTGCACGATCCACTCCCAGAAGAAATCCACAGTGGGCATGTCAAAGGCTGGAGAAGTCCTCCCCAGATGAAACAGAGGACTGTTGGTCGTCTACCTATTAGCATCCCAAAGACCTCTGGGAAGCAGTGATAGAAGCCTATTGTTCTCAAAGCCTGTAAAAAAAACTCCACTACGAAACAAAAGACCTTGTTCATATAACTGGAAAACTATCATGTGTCCTCTCGGAGAGGCCAAAATACCTTGAGTTGCTAATGTAATTCTAAAGTATTTTTGTTGGCAGAGCCCTATAAAAACATAAGGTCTCCGAAACTGCTCACATACTCCTCGTCACAGAGAAGTCCACAGACATGAACCAGGGGACCAGGTTCAAAGTTCCATTTCCAGCTCAGACCTCTGCTTTGTTTGTTTTTAAAAGGCTGTGCAGCCTCAACTCTGAGAAGAATTGGGAGGGAAAAGAAAAACTACCATAATAAGCAAAATGAAATGATCAGCCAATGATCGACTTATCAAAACTACACCACGGAAGACAACAGAAGCACACAATGATTGCTCTTGTTACCCAAAAATGTCCAAGAAGACAGGCCTGTGTGTTTATTTTATTACATACTATGCACAGGGAGAAATATAAACAGACAATATCAAGAATTCACACACATGTAGACTGAAGGCCAACTTTACTTACATTCGAGGCAGTGTCTCAGAGTCACACTGATCAAAATCGAAATTTAATAGCCAGGGTCCTTTGGAATATAAATCCAAGAAAACTGGCCACCCAAACTTAAACAAAAGGGTCTAAACACATCACTGAGGGGATAGAGCACTTCTCTGCCATTGGGGAGGACCCATGTTTGATTCCTAGCAAGAAAAAAAAATGAAATTAAAGTAACGGATGGGCTGGGATGTAACTTGGTTGACAGAGCGCTTGCCTGGCATGCACAAAGCCTTGGGTTTGATCCTAGCACCACATAAACTGGGCAGTGAGGTGAAGGTAGGAGGATCAGAAGTCTAAGGTCATTGTCAGCTACACAGCAAGCTACAGGCCAGCCGGGCTACATGAAACCCAACCTGAAAAAAAAGAGACATAAAATGGGGGCTACAGAGGCTGGAGAGATGGTTCTTCCAGAGGCCCTGAGTTCAATTCCCAGCAACCACATGGTGGCTCACAACCACCTTGAATGAGATTTGATGCCCTCTGCTAGCATACAGGCAGAAGACTGTATACATAATAAATAAAATCTTTTTTAAAAAAAATGGGGGCTACAGAGATGGACCAGTGACTAAAGGACTTGCATCCAAGCACGAGCACCAGAGTTGGGAGCTCTAGATCCCAGGGTTAGTGGCAGCCTGCCTGTAATCCAGCCTTTAAGAGCAGAGACAAGAGGTCCTCCATATTGGCAGGCTCTGGGTTTGATTGAGAGGCCTTGCCTTAAAGAATACAGTGGAAGAACCATGGCAGATGGTTCCTGATATCAACTTCAGGCCCCCCATATCATGTGCACATGCACACATATGCACACTCACTCACACATACATGTTCCCAGAAACATGCAAACATGTATACACACACATGCACACTACACACACACATGAAAATGGAAAAAGGAAATCACACACACACACATATATAATTATATATATATATATATATAATAAATTTATTTATTTGTTTATTTTATGTATTTATTGGTTTTTCGAGACAGGGTTTCTCTGTGGCTTTGGAGGCTGTCCTGGAACTAACTAGCTCTTGTAGCCCAGGCTGGTCTTGAACTCTCAGAGATCCGCCTGCCTCTGCCTCCTGAGTGCTGGGATTAAAGGGTGATTTTTTTTAATTGAAAGAATAAAATTGCTGGGCATTGGTGGCACGAGCCTTTAATTTGTGAATTTGAGGACAGCCTGGTCTCCAGAGCAAGTGCCAGGATAATAGGCTCCAAAGCTACACAGAGAAACCCTGTCACCAAAAACAAAACAAAACAAAAAACAAAAAAAAACAAATATATATTATATATATATAATATATATATATATATGAAAGAGACTTTATCTACAAAACAATTGCCATGTACAATTACAACTACTAAGCACTCAAGAGGCAGAAGCAGGCGGATCTCTGTGAATTTGAGGCCAGCCTGGTCTGCAGCGTGAGTTCCAGGACAGGCTCCAAAGCTACACAGAGAAACCCTGTCTCAAAAACCAAGAGTATATTAGAGCCCTACAGGGTGCTGTGCACCTTTAATCTAAGCATTCCTAGGAGACACAGGTAGACTGATTCCTGAGTTTGAGGCCAGCTTGGTCTATACAGCAAGTTCCAGGCTAGGCTAACCAGGGCTGCACAGTGAGACCCTCTCTCAAAAAGAGTATACTGAAAAGGATATCTTTTAGAGCAAGGATGTTTTTAGATGTTTTTAAGCTACAAGGGATTATCTCTTATTCCACTTCTAATTCCCCTGGTATTGTCTGGTGCTCTTGTGTACTTTTCACTTTAGTATTTGCATGGAGGTTTCTGGGGGTGGGGGTGGGGACGTGGGGGGGGAGTTTAAGGCAGGGTTTCTCTGTGGCTTTGGAGGCTGTCCTGGAACTAGCTCTTGTAGACCAGGCTGGTCTCGAACTCACAGAGATCCGACTGCCTCTGCCTCCCGAGTGCATGGAGGTTTCTAAACATCTGTTCACTCCTTCTAGAAATACCTGGCTCCATGTCTGGGGCAGGAAGTGGATAGAACAGACTTGGAACGTCTTGCCATGTCCCAACTTGTCCAAAGGATTCAGTAACCAATTTTAGAAGAAACACCAACTGACTAAAGATGAGACAATCTGAGCATGGTAGGGTGGCATTTGCAAACAGAATGGAGTAGTGAATGGGCTTAAATCCGTAAACTCATTGTAAGTTATTAAACTTCATAGGACAAGAGAAACTAACCAGGAATCACAAAGCGAAGAGTCAAGCACAGGAATTACTCTGCTCTTCTTACATAATCCACAGTGAGGGCCTGCTAACTCTGTAAAGAGCCAATCTTGTAACTCTGCAGGCCAATACAGCCTCCACCTCTGTTAGGAGTAGGTCCCTCTTATCACAATGATGCCCTAATTGTGCGAATGAATGAGCATAGCTGTGTTCTAATAAAACTTTACTTACAAAAGTGTCAGGTTGGATTTCATCTGTGGGTGTTCATTTACTGCCCTCTGATCTACAAGAACTAAACAGTTGGTGATGGGTGCTTTTCATTTAAAGAAAATACAGGTAATGAATGAAGACGAAACAATACAGACGGCAGACATTTGGACTGGCTAATGAAGTAAGGGCAGTGGGTGCCAATCAGAGAGAGGCATCAGCCCCTGGTGCCAATCAGAGAGAGGCATCAGCCCCTGAGCATCTCCTTAGGAAGCAGCCTTGAAATATACCTTGAAAAGAAGATGCTGACGGTGGGAAGAGCCTCTTCACCTTCTGGGTGTGGTGCCGAGGTAAGGGAGGTGGGGGGGATGGGGAGAGTGTACTTGTTGTCCCAACCCCTAGAACCCAGGTGGTAGAAGAAGGAAACCAACTCCTACAATTTGTCCCCCACCTTCATATGCATGTACACACATAAAATAAATAAATGTTACTTAAAATTTTTAAGAGAATGTAGATTTTCAGCCTGTCTGCAATTTTCAACACATGGGAGGCTTCTGAAGCAGGATTGGGAGTTCTAGGTCAGCTGGGGCTATGTAGTCAGAGTCCACCTCAAAAAACAACAAAATAAAAATAACTCTAGAGCTGGATGGTCAGGCACAAGCTGTAACACCAGTCAGTGTCCAAAAGGATTGAGTTGAATTCTAGGCCCCAGTGGGCTACAAAAGCAGGATTCTACACCCCCCCCAAATAATAAATATCACACTGTGACAAATTCTACAGGAATCATTGAGATAAAAACTGTGGGTTCTAGATAGTATGTTAGATAGAGTCTATGTTGAATGCAGAACAGAACATCACCTTTGCTATTCAAGTATCTCACTAGGAAAAACCACCTCCCAAATCACTGTTATGTGACCCCTTGATAAGCTCACACCTACCCAGACATAACAAAGACTACAGAGCTACATAGAGCCCAGGCTCCTCTTGTTCGGTGATGGTGATGGTGGTGGGGTGTTGTTTTGTTTTGCTTTTTGTTTGTTTGGGGGTTTTGTTTTGGTTTGGTTTTTAGAGTGCTGGGGATCAAACTCAAGCCTCAACTATGTTTGCCAGGGAAGCACTCCACTTCTACCCTGACCCCCCTTTTTTTCCAAGACTGACCAAAACACCTTGTCATAAATACGGGGCTGGAAAGATGGCTCAGAGGTTAAGAGCACTGGCTGCTCTTCCAGAGGTCCTGAGTTCAATTCCCAGCAACCACGTGGTGGCTCACAACCATCCGTTATGCGATCTGGTGCCCTCTTCTGGTGTGCAGATATACATGGAAGCAGAATGTTGTATACATCATAAATAAAATCTTTTTTAAAAAAGATCCACAAATACACCAGCAACCTGAGAAATCGTTGTTCCTGCTACAGTGCCAAGTTTTAAAAACTGGACCATTTGTCTGGCAACTATCACAGGAACAATCAATCAATCAATCAATCAATCAATCAGTCAGTCACCTGTGGCAGGAATCACAGGGGGCTGCTAAACCCAGCAGGGCAAGTTTGGTGGAGAATGTGATACTTAGGTCTCTTCTGCTTTTCCCACAAGATACACATCCATTAGAAGAAAGAAACAGTAAAAACAACAAATACAGTAGACTTCTTGGGAAAACTTGGCAAGCATGTTTGGGATTGGGGATGATTTGAGGCAGGGTGAGCCTGACTCTTCATCTTCCTGCCTCAGCGTCTCTGAGGTGGACACACCATGTCCAGCTCCCTGGAAGACACGATTCTAACCCAGTGGCACATCGAAGCCCTCACCAGAAAGGAGAGAATATTCCACAGCATGAGGGAGACCCAGTAGACCAAAGAGATGCTCTTTGGGCGGCAGTGAGCAAAACCCCATAATAATTAATCATAGCCTGACGCGGAGATCTCCCAGACCAAGAAAGCAGCATCTTCCTCTTTTTAAAAAGCCTAAAAAAGCCTAGTCAACAGTACTTGTTACAATTTTTTGTTTGGTTTTGTTTTCTGATAGAGCTGAGATTGAACCCAAGGGCCTTGAGCACGCTGGGCAAGCACTCTCACACTAAGCTGCATCAACAGTGGTCTTTTATTATTTTTTATAAGTACATGCTTTGTTTTTAACTCTCCCCCTCCAATAACCCCCGCCTGCCGTGCATCTGTTTGGTATGTATGTGTGTGGCTCTGTGTGTGTGTGTGTGTGTGTGTGTGTGTGTGTGTGTGTGTGTGTACGTGGAAGCCTGAAAACAGCTTCCAGGAATTTGTTCTCTCCTTCTACCTTGTTGAAGCAGGGACCCTCCTACTATCCAGGTGACCGCATATTCCAGGCTAATTGGACCTGAGTTTCAGGGTGTTTTCCTGTCTCTGGCTCCTATCCCCCAAATAGGAGTGCTGGGACTACAGATGCATACTGTTGCCTCAGGCTTTTTCCTTGGGTTTTGTGGATCCAGCTTCGGTCATCTAGCTTGTAGATAGGCTGGGATTGGAGGCTTGAGTCTCTATCTTAGCCCCCTCTCCTTGCTCGCTGATGTTATCTGGGAACCCCTTTGTGAGGATGAGCCTCTCCCACTGCAAAGCTGTGACAGGATGGTCTGTCCCTGCCGAGCATATCACAACACAAACACTGAGACTGGAAAACATTAATAAAAATGCCATGTGTTTTCACCTCAAAGACCGTAACACAGCCACCATAGCTGTCCTCTGCATTACTCCAACTAGAAAGCAGTCCAAGAAGATAATTGGAAACCACAGGCTGGGGGTGGTGGGGTGGTGGCGCACACTTTTAGTCCCGGTACTCAGTAGGCAGAGGCAGGTGGATCCTTGTGAGTTTGAGTTGCAGGCCAGCCTGGTCTACAAAGCAAGTTTCAGGACAGTCTGGGCTGTTACACAGTGATACTGAAAAACTAAGAAAAGAAAGAAAGAAAGTGTGATCACATCCAATTTATAAAACACAAGAATGCTCACAGATGCAAGAAAGTAAGGCTGATCCAAAGTAGGAAGTAGGCAACAGACTAGGCCAACAGATGTAGGCAGATTAAAGAGTACAGAGCACAGAATCAAGAAAGACTAAGGCAGCAATTAGCACCACCTCTGGGGCTGTAAATGGACCTGCTTGAAGGCTCTAACCACTCCAGGCACTAAAAGTGACCAAGTGAGCAGTGGCCTGCCTCGGGAGGCAGAGGCAGGTGGATCTCTGTGAGTTTGAGTCAGTCAATGAACGGGATTGAAATGCCACTGCAGAGAAAGGATGCTTTGCTTGCATAAACCATTTATTTAACTCTTGCTCCACATGGTGTTTTCACACTTATTTTTTGGTTGACTTTTCCTTGTGGAAAACTGCAGCCTCCAGGGAACCAGATTCTTTCCCCCGCCCCCAAGGCTCTACTACCTTCAGGGCTCTGGGGCTTCACAGCTTCCTGGCGGATAGCAGGGAGATTATCATATCAGACCCACAGGAGTTCACTGTGGGAAGAGTTCGAACAGATCTCTGGAAAGCTGCAGGCACCTACAGAGCCACTTTTTTTTAACCCTGATGTTTAAATATTTGTGTTGCCAAATGTATCAAAAAAATCACTTAGCATGTGTAGGTGCTGCATTTTAAATACACAAGGATTTTGTGGTGCACTGTCTTTGGGGTATGGCTCCCTGTGGTAGAGGGTCACATTCCAGTGAGCACACCTGATCCCAGTCTTGTGTCTATCATTCATTCACTTCTGTTTGCTTTAGGCAGGTCAATAATCGCCTGAGCTTACTCACTATGGCTAACAAATCTGGGCTTGTAAATTGATCTGACTTGCACACTGCTCATTCCTACTTCTTGTGTTTTTCTTTCTCAGCTTCAGATCAGATCTGCCTCTTCTCTGTCTCTGTCTCTGTCTCTGCGTGTGTGTGTGTGTGTGTGTGTGTGTGTGTGTGTGTGTGTGTGTGTGAGTGTGTGTGTGTGTGTGTGTGTGATGTGTGTGTGTGTGTGTGTGAGTGTGTGTGTGTGTGTGTGTGTGTGTGTGTGTGTGTGTGTGTGTGTGTGTGTGTGTGTGTGTGTGTGTGTGTGTAGCCATGGGTGGCCTTGAATTCAGAGATCCCCCTGCCTCTGTTTCCTAGCTTTCCTCACATTTCCTGAGCTTATTTGTATAAACCCTAGCCCCATTCACCTTGAGGGATCGAAGATAATCTCACTAAGATTCTGGGCATGGTGGCGCACACCTTTGATCCTAGTACTCAGGAGGCAGAGGCAAGCAGATCTCTGAGTTCAAGGCCAGCCTGGTCTACAGAGCTTACAGGCCAGCCAGGGCTACCCATGGAAACTCTGTTTGGAAAAATAAAAACAAACAGATTTGGTGAGTCAGGTCTTCAGCTCATAAGGGAACCCCAGCTTCTATCAACAGTAACTCAAAGGCCTTCCCCTGGCCACATGGCTTTCAGGAGACCACACAGTGGGCAGTTTGGAAAGAGGCAAAAGATGCTGACTATTGGAAGCTGGAGACACTCTCAGTGCTCAACAGCACTCTTCCTGCTCTTCCAGAGGATCCAAGCTCCAGATCCACTATCAACACCCAACAGATCACAACTGAGACTTCTAGAAAATCCTAAAATCCTCCTCCTGGCCTCCTCTGGCACCTGTACACATGGTATAATAGATTCACTTAGGTGCACACACACAGATAAAATAAACCTTTAAAAATATGGAACGTCGTAATTTCTTTTTAACTTTGTAAATTCTAATTTCAAACCATAACACACGCGCACACACAGACATGCATACCTCTTCAGCAGTTCCTAAAATAATCACTGTGTAAGTATCCAGGACGGTGCTGTAATAGTCTGTCATAGATACATGACATAGTGCATAAGGAAAGCAAGTGGCTTAGTCAAGCGATAAAAAAGGCACCGTAAGGAAACACTGGTTCCATGCTTGTTTCTCAGGGTTTGGTTTGCTAAGCCAATCATACTGTAATTCAGACTTCAAGGAGAGCAGATGGGCCTCCTCCTCCAATGCTCTTCCACACTGGAGACACACCTGTGTACACTTCCAGCGCTCACTGATTTAACAAGGAGAAAGCTGTCTCCAGCTTCCAAATGTCAGTAGATAATGGCTTTTTCCACAGGTGGTGAGGTCCCTGAGCAGCAGGTTAAAGGTTACTGACCCCTCGGCAGCAAAGTCCTGGCTGGACAGCTTCCAGCCACACACTTACTGCTGATTAGACAAGGGATGTGCCCAGTGCCTGTTTGTGAGAATGAGGAGTGTCTACCCCTCTCCACCCAAGCTGTTAGCCATATCAGAATTTTTGCACTGAGAAGCAAGCCAGCACCCTTCCCTAGAGATGGCCAGTGACACCAGGCTTGTTGTGAAAAGTCATGGGAGAAAGGAAAAAGCTACTCTGGACTTTGGAACCAACCAAGTTCAAATCCTGGTGCTCAAAACGGCCAATAGAGTGGCTTTGTGTGACACACTTGACCTCTACAAGTCCGTTTGCACAGCCGCAGAATGGGATTAATAAGTGCCTACTTCCTAGAGGGTCAGAAACTATGAAAAACACTGAGATTTTAGTAGCCACTGCCAAGTGCTTTCCAAATTGGGTGAGTCCATTTATACCCTTTCAAGAACAGCCCTTTGCTACATATTTGCCAGCGATGAAGTGTTAGGACAAAATGGTTTCTGGCATTTGTCTATTTTGTTTGTTTGTTTGTTTGTTTATTTATTTATTATTTGCTTGTTTGTCCTCTGACCTCCATATATATACACTGTGACACTTTCCACTCCCAACATCTCATGCACACACGCGATCATTTATTTTTATATTTTAGTGTAAGCAGGGCAGTGGTGGCACGTGCCTATAATCCCAGCACTTGGGAGACAGAAGCAGGTGGATCTCTGTGAGTTTGAGGCCAGCCTGGTCTACAGAGCTAGTTTTAGGATAGCCAGGGCTACACAAAGAAACCCTGTCTCAACAAAACAAAACAAAAATTTAGTGTATTAATAGAGGTTTTCATTTTACTTTAGGATAAATTTCCAGAGATTATTTTGTAGCATTGTGTGGAACAATAATAATAAAATAGTTTTTGAAAGAGAGAGAGACAGAGAGACAGAGAGAGAGAGAGAGAGAGAGAGAGAGAGAGAGAGAGAGAGAACGCAGGTCAACTGAATTCTAGGACCCTCCCTGCAGATAACTCTCCCTTGGTTTTACTGAGTATAAAAAGGCCAGCCAGGGGCTGGGACAATGGCTTAGAGGTTAATAGCCCTTGCTGCTCTTGCAGAGGACAAGTTTTGTTCCCAGCACCCATGCTGGATTGTTCACGACCTCCCAAAACTCCAGCTGTAGGAGGCACTGACCCTGCTGACCTCTTTGAGAACCAATATTCATAGGCATATATACACATATTTAAAAGTAAAATAAATCTTTTTAGGAAAGTCCAACTAGCCACGCAGTGCAAGACTCCCCTTGATGTCATTAAGGCCACTTCTGCATTTTTCTACATCATCTTCAGTGTGAACTACTCTGTAAAACTGGAATGCTACAAAGAGCATCTTCCATTGATGAAGGATCTCGCCTCCATGCAGCATCTCTTCTCCTCCTCTATTCATTTTAAATCCTGTTACACTACCCTAAAACAAGCTCTGCCCCCACAGCCTCAAAACACTTTCTTCTTCAACAGGCTACAGACTGCAGCCCTGCCCTTCCACGGCCAGGGTTCTTCAAGGGGTTGACTAAAACTTGAATATCTTTCAGGTAACCCTAGGTACAAAGTAAATTGTGGGGCTGGAGAGATGGCCCAGAAGTTAAGAGCACTTGCTGCTCTTTCAGAGGACCTGGGCTTGATTGATCCCCAGCACCCACAGGATGGCTTAAAACACTCCAATCCCAAGGGATCCAACACCCTCTTCTGGACTCCCAGGGTACCAGGCGTGCACATGGTATACCTACATACAAGCAAGAAAACATCCATACACATAAAAATAAAGATAAGTCTTAAGAGAGAGGGGGGAGAGGGAGGAAGGAAGGGAGGAAGGAAGGAAGGAAAGAAGGAAGGAAAAGGAAAGGAAAGGAAAGGAAAGGAAAGGAAAGAAAAGAAAAGAAAAGAAAAGAAAAGAAAAGAAAAGAAAAGAAAAGAGAAAACTAAAGTGAAGTGCTGAAGGTGCAGCCATCCCTTTTCCTTGCAGGTTCCTCACACTCCCTCACCAGTGAGGTCCCCTTCAGTGACTGCCCTCCCTGTTCTGTGCATCCCTCCCCCTTCCCCACAGCCCTCCCCCTTCCCCACAGCCCTCCCCCTTACTTCCACGTCCCTCCCCCTTACTTCCACGTCCCTCCCCCTCTTGTCCCACAATATCCCCTGTAAACCTACTGTGTTCTGCCTACACCAAACAGTTCCTCCCAACCAGAGCCTCTCGCAGGCTGTTTGAATTCTGCTGTTGCCAAACTATTTGTGGAGCTTCTGTCCAGCAGCAGGGTGGCAAAGATAGAAGGCCAGTATCCCACCTGCTAGAGTAATTCCCTAAGTCATCCAGGCTGAGATACCAGCGGGTATCTCACCCCTCCTCTCCAACGCAACCTTTCCTGTTCTCTTACGCGCCAGCCATTTCACCTCTGCCTTGCTCCTGTGAGTCTCCCCCAGAGTCTAGGTCCTTCCAGGTCCTGCTCTTCTACCTCATCCTCTTTCCAAGCAGTGGTAGGACGTGTTTGAGTCACCACGTTTTTTGGCATAAATTTTGTGTGTTGCTGGAGCTCAAACCCAGGACCTCAAGCATTCTAAGCAACCTCTGAGGGTTCTCTGCTGCCTCCTGAGTAAGAACAGATTTCTTTCTTAGCATTCAAGGCTTAACATGAGCCTCATTCTAGGCAACTAGAACAGAGTTATGTTCTATTGCAGCTATGGACTTTATTCCCTCCTTGGCTTCCATCTCAAGATCAGAGTGAAGATCATAAGGAAATACATCATGGCTACTTAAATTTTTCTATAATAACAAGAATTAATTTGAACTAAAACAAGCTTCCTTGAAAAATCCTAATTTAAAGCAATTTTTCTAAATATCTTATTCTAAAAAACACCCTTCCGCATTTTATTGCCTCTTGACATTGACTTCCTTTTAAAGTGCCAATGTTACAGTCTCCTAACTCAAGTTTTGCATCTTTTAGCCAAAGATCTGGTCTAATGCATCTTATCTTCCCCCAGTCCCTTAGCACTGCTCAGGATAAGCACTCATCAGATGGAGAAGTCAAGGAGTTACAGATTAATTGTAAGCATGCAAATTTTGAGTATCCTCAGGGCAGCAAATAAAAGTCACCTTCCACTAGGACTATGAGTGCAACCTTCTCATTTCCAGTGGGCTGATTTTTTTTATTCCACAATTTTGTTGGTTAACATTTCAAGTCTGTAAAGAGGTTAAGAGGACTGGTTGCTCTTACAGAAGACTTGGGTTCCATTCCCAGCACCTATAGAGGCTCACAACCACCTGTAACTCCAGTTCTAGGAGATCTGAGGGCACACACATGGTGCACAGACATGCATGCAGGCAAAACAACCATGCACAAACAGCAAACAAAACATTGCAATTCCGTTAGTTTCATGTTAAGGATGAAATACTGTTAATAGCTACGTATGTGTGTGCACATGTGTATATGGCTGGATGTGTACCTGTGTGCATATACACATATACCACCTTCTCCTTGAGAAGCCCTAGAAATGAGATCAATGGAGAATGAGGTTAAGCCATAGGTTTCTAAAATTATCCCAAGGCAAGTCATCAGATATTCTATTCCCTGCCAGATCCACCTACCCAAAGAAAAGACTGACAGGACTCAAGTCCTACCTCAGGGTTTGAAACCAAATGTCACCCCAGCAATCCAAGTGCCAAAATTTCAGTAACACAGACAGGGCACTCCCAAAAGCTCACTCTATTCGAAAAGCCCTCATTAAACTCAAGAGTTATATTTAGCAAAAATGGAACAGAAGTTATATTTAGATGAAATGACTTAAAAGAATTTTACCAAAAACAGCATGTTTAGACTGATCTGCAAAAAAAAAAAAAAAGAGGGGGGTTAGGTTGGCTAGATGGCTCAGTGCTTAAAGGGGCCTGCCACCTGAGTTTGAACCCCAGAACCCACATGGCAGGAGAAAACTGACTCCCACACTGTCCTGATATGGCATATGTGCCCCCCCAAAAAACTTAATAAGTAAAATGTAACAGTGTATGAATTGTTTTTAAAAAAAGAGAAAAGGTTTTCCTTGGTTGTTACATTAATTCCCCCCAAACAACCTTATTTCTGTTTGTCTGGTGTGTTGTTGGCTTTTTACTCTTTAGTCTTTTTTGGATCTTTTTTTAAGGGGCCTGCCACCCAGCTCCAAGTAAATCAATCACACACGTTGGTTTATTCTTAGTTATGAGTGCCTGGCCTTAGCTTGGCTTGTTGTGAACCAGCTTTCGTTAAATTAAACTGTCTACCTTTTGCCTCTAGGCTTTTCCTGTTCTCTTACTTCTGTAAATCTTACTCTTACTCCATGGATTGCTGTGTAGTTTGGGTGGCTGGGTGGCTGGCCCCTGACATCCTCCTCTCCTTACTGGTGGAACAGGAGGGAGCACACCAAGGACGTAGGCAAGTGATCCTCAGGAAGCATAATATAGAGAGTACTTACAAGTCAGCACACAGTTAAAGCCTAGGACAGTGCCACAGAAGTGATCTGCACAGCCTGACAAAAACATGAGCTTCAGGATAGTGACTCCCAAACACCTCTTCGTAGACATACCCCTTTCCGAGCTGTGGTAACCACTCACATTGTAGTCACAAACTCTGTCAGTGTGAAGCTGTCCTGCAGAACCACACCCAACCCTGTTCTTTACCTTAAACACTATTTTTAGACATCCACTTTATTTCATTCATCAGTTTTTGCTGTGGGGACAGGCTCTTGCTAGGTAGCCCAGGCTGCCCTCAAACTTACAGTGACCCTGCTCTCTTCATCTTTGGTGTTCTAGGATTATTGGCAAGTGTCACTATGCTTGGCTTAATTTATACTTTCTTAGCAAAATTGTAGTCAACATCACCTATGTGGTTTTGTAAACCTGCACAAAGTCTCCTCTAGAATGAAGGTGTAGTCAGGGGTGGTGGCATGCATGTCAGCAAGAAGATCACTGCAAGTTCAGGGTCAGCCTAGTCTAGATAGCAGTTCTAGTTCAGCCAGGACTAGACAGTAAGACCTTATCTCACAACCTTTCCAAGGACTAGGAATAGTACCGAATGTGACAGTTTAGTCCCTTCTCCATAAGCTTCAGGTTCCCCAGGAAAAGAGAAGCACACTTATGGTGACACATCAAGAAGCTAACACAGGAGAATCCAAGTTCAAGGCCAGCCAGGACTATCAAATGAGACCCTGTCTCAAAACTTGGCCTTTACCCCAGGGTAAGGTGACCTCTCCCCTAAAGAGTCTCAGGAAGATACGGTTTCCCAGAATCCCAAACAAGCCAGAGTGGGGAGTAGAGACAACCCGTGGAGAAAGACAGCTTGGCTACAAGACTGGCTGGCTCCTGCTGTCCAAGCAGCAAAGATACCAGTGGGGAAGGGTGCTTAGGCCTCCCGTCTGCAACGGCTAAGATCCATGAATAACTGGAAAACACTGCAGCCAGTCTCCACTTGGACTTCAGGTTTGGTTATTTCCATAAAATCAGAACAGCAGGGAAATGGGATCCCCTACTTTAATACTTATAGGCCTTAAAACAGCAAAGCTCTGCAGACCTAGAAAGCAAAAGATGGACTGAATCATATATTCCAAGAGTCTTCCAACCTACCAGATCCTGTATTACCATTCCCTGACTGTCCACTTTCGATGGAAAACAGCAGAGGTCCAATTTTTTCTGTGACCACTTGCCTCCCATGCAAATCATGTTAATTATATTGATATGATTATCAAGAAGAAAATAATAATTGCAGACATAGCATCCAAACAAGTGTGCTAACCTGCTTTTTGCTTACTGGCCATGATGCTCAAGGATTGAATAAAACTAAAAATAAACTTTCCTAATACATCAGTGAACTTCAAAACTGAGCAGAAAGACATGTGAGAAACTCCAAAACTCTGAGAGAGCTGAACTTCTGTTAAGTCAGATAAGATACAGCATGGGGCTGAGATGGAGTCAGGTACTATTCCTATCTCAGTGGGCTGAGATAGCTCTGTGGGCAAAGGCACTGGCTGGCCAAGTCTGATGACCTGAGTTGGATCATGGGCACTCACATGGCAGAAGGAAAGACACCAAAGGTGTTCGGACCTCGGCACAGGTACCCTGTCATAAGCTTTAAAAACATCCATGTGTATGCACACACAAACACATAAAAAAGAAGAAGAAGAAGAAGAAGAAGAAGAAGAAGAAGAAGAAGAAGAAGAAGAAGAAGAAGAAGAAGAAGCAGCAGCAGCAGCAGCAGCAGCAGCAGCAGCAGCAGCAGCAGCAGCAGAAGAAGAAGAAGAAGAAGAAGAAGAAGAAGAAGAAGAAGAAGAAGAAGAAGAAGAAGAAGAAATGGTGTGTGGAGAAAATCTCCAGTCAAAGGAAAATTAGTCCTACTTGGGACGTTTCTGGTGACTTTTAACTTCCTAACATCTGGCTCAGAGCTGACATATGGGCATTAGTGGCTCCTGATTGGAAAACAGAAAATGGGTCTAAAGTAGCCTAACTCTCTCTCTCTCTCTCTCTCTCTCTCTCTCTCTCTCTCTCTCTCTCTCTCTCTCTCTCTCTCTCATACACACACACAAAAATATGGGAACTTCCTGGACCTGCAAGCATAAGAGACCAAGTTGATGGGGTGAGGGGGAGCCCCCCAACATCTTGAAACCTTCACCTTGAAAGAGCAAAAGCAAAGGCCTAAGTCAATATCCACTTTTCTAAAGGACTTCTTCTGGTGCCCTGAATAGCAGCAGGCCCAAAGCTGTGGGGGGGGTCTTCCCCCATCCTAGGGCAAGGGTGTGTGTGTGTGTGTGTGTGTGTGTGTGTGTGTGTGTGTGTGTTTCCAGTTCATCCATCAGAACTGTGTGTGTGTGTGTCTGTGTGTGTGTGTGTGTGTGTGTGTGTGTGTGTGTTTCCAGTTCATCCATCAGAACTGCCCCCAACCCCAACCAGTGAATATCAACACATACACTGCCCCAACTATGGAGGCCATCCGGCTCCACCAAGGAGGGACCCTAACATGACAGCAGGAACAACCCAATGAGCACCCACGTCTTCCCTGGCAGCCCTTGATTATAATCATATTTAAGATAAACTTTTACATGAGCTTTGCGTGGAGAACGAACTAGACTAGCAGACACCGGGAAAGCTCTGTAGGAGGCTGAGACGATGCGCAAACGGCCTCACGGCAGGAAGGTGTGCACCCAAGAAGACTACATCCGACCCATCATCAACACAGGAAACCTGGGTGTGGAGTAGCGGCTCCAAGGCCTTGCCAGCCCCAAACTGCACCCCCTCATTCCGCGGGGGAAGAGAGGCGGGAGTTCAGAGCTAGAGAGGGGTGAAGGAATCCGCCCTCATTTGCACATTGTCTGGGGCCGGGTCAATTTGCTTAATCACCGCTCTAAATGCCAGGCACACAGCACACAATGCGTTCCCATTAACAGGTTTAAAGTGTCGCAGCGCTCGCTTTAAATGAGAAAAGCCGGCAACAAAAGGGGGAAAAAGCCAAGTAAGAATGCCTTGGTTCGCCCTCCAAACCATCTCAGAGGAGTTTAAAACCCATAGTTCTGCAGAAAAAATTGAGACCCTGGTGTGAGGATTGGGGGTGGGGACAGGAGTCGTGAATAATCCACACAAAATAAGGAGTTTGTACAGCTCACAACAGCCCAGAGAACCCAGAGGTCAGTGGACAACATCTCAAGCCAGGCTCCTCCAGGCCCTTGCCCAAGTTTCCCCCTTGCCAAGGGGAAAGTTGACCGGTCTCCAGGAAGGAAAGGGAGACCCCCACCCCCACCTCCAAAAGTAGGCACAAATCCAAGTTTTCCTATGGAAGCAGCAAGGAATTTGGGAGGTTGGAACGAGGACCCACCAGGCCAAGAGCTCCCAAAGGCGAGAAGTGAAAAGATCTTTACTTTCATCCCGGCACCGGCCAGTGCAGTCTCATACTAGGCCGCCACAGGGGAGTTTAACTCTGCAAACAAGTTCTGCCCAGGATCGGCGCAGGAGGTCCCATCCCCCACACCACGGCCGAGCCTGGGGGCGCATCCCAGGGCCCGGCGCCCACCGGTCCGGGCACAGCTGGATTGACACTTACCGTGCGCGCTCCACCAGGAGATAGGGGTCCATTGGAGAGGTACGGGCTGCTCAGGTCCGGAATCATCAGGAAAGGGTACCCAGGATACGCAGGTCCCTTAAAGAAAGCGCCGTCCTGGGGCCTTCTCACTGCGGACAAAAACCAAAGCGGAGTGAGGTCAGGGGTCCCCCAGACAGCACAGCAATTTGGAACTCCAGGCGGGAATCTGGCACCCGAGTGACCCTAGAGTGAGCCCCAGAGTGGCTGCTGCAGAGATGGGAGGAGAGCAGGGGCTCTGCGACCCGGGGCCATGGGGACCCGTAGCGCTGATCGCTGCGGGCCGGAGAGTGCAGACTGGAGGAGAAGGGACGTACCTTCAGCGAAATAGTCGCGCGGCTTCTGGAAAGCGTCCCGGGCGGGCTGCGGGCGCCTCTCCGCCTGTGGAGGAGACACAAAGGCGAGGGCCTCGGGTGAGCGGGAGCGGGACCCGAGTCCCGGGTCCCCCGAGGGGCTGACCCTAGGAATCCCTTTACCTCCGAGTCCGAGCTGCTGCTCTGATTCTCCGATTCGTTGACCAGGGACGACTTGACCTCATCCAGGTCCCGCTGCGCCGAAGCGCTGTCGCTGCTCGGCTCTTGCTCTTCGCCCCCCTCGTCCTGGAAGGGGATCAGCTCGTCGTTCGCTCCGAGGTCGTCCCCTCCGCTGGTTGCCCCGGCTCCGGAGCCACCGCCTCCCCCGCCGGCGCCGCCACCGCGGCCACCACCGAGCTGGGGCATGGTGGGGCCACGGGCCGGGGCCGCTGCGCTCGGAGCCCCGCGCCCTGCCTGGCCCGGCCCGGCGCCCCTCCCTCCCGTTCGCTGGCCCGGCTCCGATCCTTTGGCCGCTGCAGCGACAAAGTTTTGACAGGGCGTGGCTCCGTGGAAGCGGGCCCAACACCGCCCAGCTGGGGCAGGAGACACTCGGCTCCCGATCGTCCCGCAGCACGGAGCCTAGGGTTCCCCAACTAGCCGCCGCCACCACCGCCGCCTGCTCGGCTGGGGCGTCCCAGAGCCTGGCCCGCCGGGGAGGGGCGATGGGGAAGGAGGGAGGGACCGCCCGGCGGGGCAGGGGGGCCGGAGGGAGGAGCCCCGGCTGCAAGCTGACACCCGCGCCTCGCGGAACCGGGAGAACTGCAGCGCGCGCACGCACACTCGCATTCACACTCGCGTCCTGCTCGCCTGCACCTTCCGGGGACTGCACCTCCCCTCCTCGGGCAGCCGCCCTACTCCTCAGACTTATCCAGATCCCCTCGACTGAACCCCATGAGTACCCTGGGAGGTCCTTCTCTTGCCCTCCCGCAAAGCCCGAGAGTCTGGCTCGCACTCACTCCAACGCATCTAACTTTCTTTGCAAACAACCCCCAGAACTCCGCGCGGGTTCCTACTCCGCTCCCACCGCACTGGTAGACGGCACTGCCCCCTGCGGGAAAGCCGAGGACTCGCAGACCCGCCGCTCAACCGGTCCGCCTGCGGTTCCTCAGTGCAGGATCCCATCAGCCCTTTACCCAGCCGGATTCCTAAGGCAAAAGACTGGAGAATTTTATGATACCTCGAAACAAACTGAGCGGCCTTCTGTCCTCTTTCTTGTGGTGTCCCAACGCATTCCAGGCCTCAAACTCTTTTTGATCACGTCCTAAGTGAGGTACTACCAATGATCACGCTTTCTCTAGAGCTGTAGAAAAATTGTGAAATCCAATACTGACTGTCTTGGACTCAAAAGGGATTTTGATTGTATTCATTTCAAGGAGAAATTATCAACTAGAACTTCCAAAGATGATCATGAAGCTGCCTTGATAGCCAACAAGCATAATAAAATAATTACCAAGCAGCTTCACAGGTAAAGAACAGCCTTGAGAGAGCATTTCCAAGAACTGACAAGATGGTTCAGCAGGTAAAGGTGCTTGCCATCAAGCCCTATGACCTAAGTTCCATGTCCTGTCCTGTTGTTGCTTGTTTTTTTTATTGTTTGTCTTTTGGGAACCCTGTACCCAGCTCCCAAATCATGACACGGAGGCTTATTCTTTTTTGTAAATACCCGGCCTTAACTTGGTTTGTTTCTCGCCTGCCTTTCTTAAATTATCCCTGTATACCTTTTGCCTCTGGGCTTTTCCCTTTTCTTACTTCCGTATATCTTTTTAAAAATTAATTTAATTTTTACATTCCAATCCCAGTTCCCCCTCCCTCCTCTCCTTCCGCTCCCCCCCCCCCAATCTGCTCCACAGAGACGGTAAGAGCTCCACTAGGAAGTCTACTAAGTCCCATCATCTCGTTGAGGCAGGACCAAGGCACCTCTCCACCCTCACACCCCTGTGTCTAGGCTGGGCAAGGTATCTCTCCATATAGAATGGGCTCCACTAAGTTAGTTTGTGCATTAGTGTTAGCTCTTGAACCCACAGCCAGTGGCCTCGTATATTGTCCCAGTCACACCATTGTCACCTATATTAAGGGCATCTAGTTCAGTCTTATGCAGGTTCCCCATTTGTCAGACCTGAGTCAGTGATCTCTCACTAGCTCTGGTCAGCTGATTCTGTGGGTTTCCCCATCATGGTTTTGACTCCTTTGTTCATATCACTCCTCCCTCACTTCAATTGTACTCCAGGAGCTTGGCCCATTGGTTAGTTGTGGATTTCTGCATCTGCTTCCATCTGTTTCTAGAAAAAGGTTCAAGCTTCTCTGGGATTATGGATTATAGACTGGGTGCCTTTTGTTTTGTGTCTGGTATCCACTTATGAGTGAGTACATACTATGTTTGTCTTTCTGGTTTTGGGTTACCTCGCTTAGCATGTTTTTTTGTAGTTCAGTCCATTTGCCTGTGAATTTTAGAATGTCATTGTTTCTTACCGCTGAGTAGTACTCCACTGTGTAAATATACCAAGTTTTCTTTATCCATTCTTCAGTTGAGGAACATCTAGGCTGTTTCCAAGATCTGGTGATTACAAATAATGTTGCTATGAACATAGTTGAGCAAATGTCATTGTGGTGTGAGTATTCCTCATTTGGGTATATGCCCAACAGTGGTATTTCAGGGTCTTCAGATAGGTTGATTCCTAATATGCTGAAAAATCACCAAACTGATTTCCACAGTGGCTGTTAAAGTTTGCATTCCCACCAACAATGGAGGAGTGTTCCCCTTTCTCCACATCCTCTCCAGCATAAGCTGTCATTGGTGTTTTTGATATGAACCATTCTGATTGGTGTAAGATGGAATCTGAGTGGTTTTGATTTGCATTTCCCTGATGACTAACGATGTTGAGCATTTCCTTAAGTGTTTTTCTGCCATTTGAGATTGTTCTGTTGAGAATTCTCTGCTTAGATTTGCACCCCATTTTTTAATTGGATTATTAGGTAGTTTGATTTCTAGTTTCTCGAGTTCTTTGTATATTTTGAAGATTAGCCCTCTGTCAGACGTGGGGTTGGTGGAGATCTTTTCCCATTCTGTAGGGAGCCGTTTTTGTCTTGTTGACTGTGTTCTTTGCTTTATAGAAGCTTCTCAGTTTCAGGAGGTCACATTTATTAATTGTTGTTTTCAGAGTCTGTGCTACTGGAGCTCTATTTTGGAAGTGGTCTCCTGTGCCTATGCATTAAAATGTATTTCCCACTTTCTCTTCTATGAGGTTCAGTGTGGATGGATTTATATTGAGGTCTTCGATCTATTTGGACTTGAGTTTTGTGCATGGAGATAGATAAGGATCTATTTGCATTCGTCTACATGATGACAGCCAGTTATACTAGCACCATTTGTTAAATATATTTTCTTTTTTTCCAGCTTATATTTTTAGCTTTGTTGTCAAAAATTAGGTGTTCAAAGATATGTAGGTTGATATTAGGGTCTTCAATTTGATTCCATTGGTCCACCTGTCTGTTTTTATGCCAATACCAAGTTGTTTTCATTACTATAGCTCTGTAATGATGGTGATGACCCCCCAATGATCCTTTATTGTACAGGATTGTTTTGGCTATCCTGTTTTTTGTTTTGTTTTGTTTTGTTTTGTTTTTTTCCCCGTATGAAGTTGAGTATTGCTCTTTCAGGGTCTGTGAAGAATTGTGTTGGGATTTTGATGGGGATTGCATTAAATCTGTAGATTGCTTTTGGCAAGATTGCCATTTTTACTATGTTGATCCTACCTATTCAAGAGCATGGGAGATTTTTCCATTTTCTGATGTCTTCTTTAGTTTCTCTCTTTAAAGACTTGAAGTTCTTATCATACAGGTCTTTTTTGCTTGTTTGGTTAGAGTTACCCCAATATATTTTATGTTATCTGTGGCTATTGTGAAGGGTGATGTTTCTCTGATTTTTTTTCTCATCCTGTTTGTCATCTGTATATAGGAAGGCTACTGATTTCTTTGAGTTAATCTTGTATCTTGCTACATTACTGAAGGTGTTTATCAGTTGTCGGAGTTCTCTGGTAGAATTTTTGGGGTCACTTATGTAAACTATCATATCATCAGCAAACAGCAAGAGTTTGACTTCTTTTCTACTCTGTATCTCTTTGATCTCCTTTTGTTGTCTTATTGCTAGAACTTCAGGTACTATGTTAAATAGATATGGAGAGTGTGGACAGCCTTGTTTTGTTCCTGATTTCAGTGGGATTGTTTTGAGTTTCTCTCCATTTAGTTTGATGTTGGCTGTTGGGTTACTGTATATTGCCTTTATCATGTTTAGGTATGTTCCTTGAATCCCTGATCTCTCCAAGACCTTTATCATGAAGGGGTGTTGAATTTTGTCAAAGGCTTTTTCAGCATCTAGTGAGATGATCATATGATGGATTACATTGACAGATTTTTGTTTGTTGAACCATCCCTGCATTTCTGGGATAAACCCTACTTGGTCATGGTGGATGATTTTTCTGATATGTTCTTGAATTTGGTTTGCCAGTATTGTATTAAATATTTTTGCATCTATGTTCATGAGGGAAATTGGTCTATAATTCTTAGATGTATCTTTGTGTGGTTTGGGTGTCAGGGTAATTGTAGTCTCATTAAAAAGGTATGGCAATGTTTCTTCTGTTTCTGTTGTGTGGAATAATTTGAGGAGTATTGGTATTAGATGTTCTTTGAACATCTGGTAGAATTCTGTGTTCTTGTAGATGTAGGTGATTTCCTTGAGCTGGTGTTTTCCCTCTAGTACTTTCCCTTAGTAGAGCTAAGTTTGTGGATAGGTATTGTTTTAATTTGGTTTTTATCATGGAATATCTTGTTTTCTCCATCTATGGTTATTGAAAGTTTTGCTGGATAGTCTGGACTGGCATCTGTGGTCCCTTAGTGTCTGCATAACCTCTGACCAGGACCTTCTGGCTTTCATTGTTTCTGTTGAGAAGTCAGGTATAATTCTGATAGGTCTGCCATTATATGTTACCTGGCCTTTCTCCTTTGCAGCTCTTAATATTCTTTCTTTATTCTGTATGTTTATTGTTTTGATTATTATGTGGCAAGAGGACTTTTTTCTTTTTTCTTTTTTTTTCCTTTTTTGGTCCAGTCTATTTAGTGTTCTGTAAGCCTCTTGTATTTTCATAGGCATGTCTTTCTTTATGTTGGGGAGGTTTTCTTCTATGATTTTGTTAAATATATTTTCTGTGCCTTTGAGTTGGACTTCTCCTTCTTCCATCCCTATTATTCTTAGGTTCGGTTTTTTCACGGTGTCCCAGATTTCCTGCATGTTTTGTATTAAGGATTTGTTGGATTTAAATTTTTCTTTGACCAATGAATCTATTTCCTCCAAGTTATCTTTAATGCTTGAAATTCTCTCTTCCATCTTTTGTATTCTGTTGTTTATGCTTGCATCTGTGGTTCCTGATCATTTACCCAGATTTTCCATTTCCAGAATTCCCTTGGCTTGTGTTGTCTTTGTTGCCTGTATTGCAGATGTCTTGAATTGTTTCCTTCACTTGCCCAATGCTTTTCCTTTATTTTCTTTAATGGATTTGTTGATATCTTCCAATTTTTTGTTTGTCTTTTCCTCCATTTCTTTAAAAAAAAAGAGAGAGAATTTTTCATTTCCTCTTTAAGGGCCTCAATCATACTCATAAAGTTATTTTTAAGTCGTTTTCTTCTGCTTCATCTGTGTTGGGATGTTCAGGTCTTGCTGTTGTAGCACCACTAGTTTCTAGTGGTGCCGTATCGCTCTTTATGTCATTGAGTGTGTTCTTCTTACCTTCTTGTCTATGCATCTCTTCCTTTAATTGGTATAGGTGGAGCTTGTGCTTCAGGGGGTCTCTCTTTCTCTAATTCGTATAGTTGGGGGCTGTGGCTCCATTGACGGCTCCTTCAGGCTCAAGTAGAGCGGGGCTTCCAGTGAACACTTCTCCTGGTGGAAGTGGGCCCAATGCTCAGGTGGTTCTCCTTGAGGTGCAGTAGGGCTACAGCTCCAGTGGACGCTCCTTCTGTTGGAGGTATAGATTGAGCTCAGTTGATGTAGTAGTGAGTATCTCCCACTGAGAAATGGCAGTGGATGCTGGCTGGGACACAGGTGCTCTTTCCCAGACGAACTTTTTGCAATAGTTTCTGGAAGCTACTGCTGGAAAGCGCTGCTGTTGTGATCACTCCTCGCTCCTGGGACTGAAGCTGGGACCTCCCTCTGACACTGCTGCTCTGGGCCTGAAGCTCAGGCCTTCTTCTGAAGCTGCTTCTGGGCTGGGATTCAGGGCTCTTATTGATGCTGTTCTGAGCCTGAAGCTCTGGTCTCTCTCTGACACTGCTTCCTGGTCTAAGGCATGTGTCACTCCTGTATATGTTACTTTCACTCTCACTGGTTGGCAGGCTGTGTAGCTGGGGGGCTGGCTGGCCCCTAGCGTCCTCCTCTCCTTGTTCTTGCTCATGGATCTCCCTTTTTCCAGATTTCTCCTGTTTATTCCGTCTGCCTGCCAGCCCCACCTATCCTTTCTCCTGTCTCTCTATTGGCCTTTCAACTCTTTATTAGACCAATCAGGTGTTTTAGACAGGCAAAGTAACACAGCGTCACAGAGTTAAACAAATGCAACACATCTTTGTATCATTAAAACAAACTTCCACAGCATAAACAAATGTAACACACCTTAAAATAATATTCCACAACACTGCCTCCATATGGTGGGAGCAGAGAACAGACTCCCTTCCGGTGGTCCTCTAAGCTTCTACCTGTGGGCCATGCCTCATGCACTCATTCACTCACGAGTTAAGTATGAAAGATGAAGATGTAGCTTAGTGGTAGAGGTCCTTTGTTCAAACCCCAGTGGACTACATAGAGTCAGTCAGCTAGGAAAGAGGGAAGTAATGCCTCTGGAGTTGTCTACAAGAGGGAACTATTGGTGACAATATAAATTTTAAACACAGTCTAGAAGTCAGCATGAGAATATTTTTAAATGTTTTAAATATAACTTAAAGCTATTGGTGGCCCAAATCTGGGAGGAGAGGCAGAAGCGAGAGAGTTTGAGGCCAGCCCGGTCTACATTGTGAGGTCCAGGACAGCCAGGCTACACGGAGAAACCCTGAGAGAGAGAGAGAGAGAGAGGGAGAGAGAGAAGTTACCTCAATAGTAGAGAACTTGCCAGCATATGAGGTCCTGAGTTCAACCCCGAGGGGAAAGGATAGGAGGGGAGGGGTGGGGAATAAAAGAAAAGAATGAGTTAATAGAACCACACTCCCTCTAAGGGTTCCAATGAGAGTTTATCCCTTCTTGCTAGCTTCTGGGGCCGCTTTGGCACTCCAACTTTGGAACACACATTGCTAACTTCTGTTATCTGTGGTCACACTGGAGCTCCGTAATAGAATTTAGGGACCACCCCCCTAACCCAGGTTTATCTGTCTGCCAAGCTAAGAGTCATAGCTGAATCAAATCTTGAACTCCTAGGCTCCAGGATTTGTCATCTTTGGGAGTGAGCTGTTTGTCAGCCTACCACACCTGTCAACTTGGAAGAAATGCAAATTGAAACAATATAGGATAGCGTTTTCTTACCTATCAGATTGGCACAGGTAGAAAGGGAGGGAAACATCCATTGTTGGCCCCATGCATAGAAGCACACAGGACTCCAGGCATGTCATTGTGTAAGATTTCCAAAAGGAAGTTTGGCAATGCCTTGGAAAATCTTTAAAAGTGCTAATGCTTTGACTCCTCCATGCACTTCTAGGATTCTGTACTAAAGAAATAACATGGAAGAATGTGTTCACCACAGTGAAAAGCTAGAAACAATCTTGATCTCTCTCACAGGAAACTATCACATCAAGTCAGGGGGCATTCATTCAGCAGAACACTCTGACCTTGTGGAATTGTGTTTATCAGTGTTCAAAGACATATAACATGGGGAGGGGAATAAATTAAAAAATATGTGGTCATATGACATAAAAAATATGTCATCATGCTAGGCATGATGACACATGCGGGTAATCCCAGCACTCAGGCAAAGACACAGGAGGGTCATAAATTCAAAGCCAGGGGTTAGCTTGGGCTACATAGTAAATTGAAGGCCAGCCTGGGCTATATCATGTGAAAACTTGTCTCAAGAAATAAATAGGGACTTAAGAGGTGTCTCAACACTTAGCAGTTTTGTTTTGTTTTGTTTTGTTTTCCCCAAGACAGGGTTTCTCTGTAGCTTTAGAGGCTATCCTGGAACTTACTCTGTAGACCACACTGGCCTCGGACTCACAGAGATCCAACTATCTCTGCCTCCCAAGTGCTGGAATTAAAGGGGTGCACTATGACCACCCAGCTACTTAAGAGTTTTATAGGGTGCCAAGTTTGGTCCCTAAGAGGCAGCCCAACCTCCTGCAGCTGAGTTCCAGAGTGTTCCATACCATCGTCCAGCCTCTGTAGGCACCTGCACCCTGTGTACAGACTTGCCTCCACCTCCCATGTGCTACCGTGCCTAGTTTTCTGAAGTGCTGGGGACTAAATGGAGGGCACATTCTGTCACCTGAGCTGCATTCTTAGCCCTCTGCACGATGTTCATACTAGGACTAACAAAGACGCTTGTCTTAGGGTTACTATTGCTGTGATGAAACACCATGACCAAAAGCAACTTGGGGAGGAAAGGGTTTACTTGACTCACAGTTCTATATGACAACTCATCACAATAGCAGCAAGGGATAGCGACTCAAACAGGGCAGAATCTGGAGGCAGGAGCTAATGCACAGGTTGTGTGTGTGTGTGTGTGTGTGTGTGTGTGTGTGTGTGTGTGTGTGTGTGTGTGTTTGCTGTCCATTGCTTCCTCAGCTTCCTTCCTTTCTGTTATTTATTTATTTATTTTTGAGACACGTTTTCTCTGTGTAGCCCTGGCTGTGCTGGAACTTGCTCTATAGACAGGCTGGCCTCAAACTCATAGAGATCCGCACGCCTCTGCCTTAAGAGTGCTGGGATTAAAGGTGTGCGCCACCACTACCCAGCAAGACCAATGTTTTTCATTACCATAAATGCAACTATCTGAAATATTCTGAATTCAGTTCTTTATGGAAAGAAAAATAAATTATAATAAATTGCACCTATTCCAGGAATAAGAATTTACATATCGTTCAGCAATTCAATCAGGGCTGATTAGATGGCTCAACAAATTAAAGCAAGGCTGGAGACCTAAATTCAATCCCCAGGACCTTGAGTTGCCCTCCAGTCTCCACATGCACACACACACATAGATAGATAGATAGATAGATAGATGATGGATAGACGGATGATAGATGGATAGATAGTTGGTAGATGATAGATGGTGGATGGACGGATGAATAGATATAGATAGATGGATAGATAGATGGGTGGGTGGATGGATAGATAGATAGATAGATAGATAGATAGATAGATAGATAGATAGATAGATAGAATACAAATTTAAATTGTTGCTGAGTGGTGATGTCCTGAACCAGAGGCAGGCGGATCTCTGAATTTCAGACCAGCCTGGTCTACAAGAGCTAGTTCCAGGACAGCCTCCAAAGCCACAGAGAAACCCTGTCTCGAAAAACAAAAACCAACAAGCAAGCAAGCAAACAAACAAAAAAGCATTTATTGAATTCCTAGAAATAAGTTCAACAAATGATGGCTGAATGTGGAGCTGCAGAGATGGTTCAGTGAGCAAGAGTAGTGACTACTCTTGCTGAGGACCTGGGTTTAGCTTCTAGCATTCATACCATGGTTTGAAACTGATCGTCACTCCAGCTCTAGGGGATTTGAAGCCTTCTGTCCTCTGTGGGAGTCATGCATACACATGTCACACATACATACATTCAGACAAAACACTACACTTGTAAAGTATGTTTTTAAAAAGATTTTAATGAATCCCTCAATTAAAAAGAAACAAAAGTGAGAGTGTTTTATTTTCACCAACTGAAAGACATCAAAATGTTCGTTCTCCCCAAATTGATACATACATACAATACAATGTTAATAAAAACATCTCAGTCCATTAAAAGCTTCACAGTTGCTTTTCTGTTGTTGTTTCTGCTGGTGCATGCATGTATTGACAAGGTGATTCCAAAAGCATGCTTCACAGGTCTTTTAAATTTTTTTTATTTTACTTTATTTATTTTCATTTAGTTTTGTTTTATTTTGTTTTTTTGAGACAGGGTTTCTCTGTGTAGTAGCTCTGGCTGTCCTGGAATTCACTCTGTAGACCAGGCTGGCCTGGAACACAGATATTAGCCTGCCTCTGCCTCCCAAGTGCTGGGATTAAAGGCGTGTGGATTAAAGGCGTGCGCCACCTCCGACGACCTTAAGTATTTATTTTTAATTGTGTGTATTGCAAACTCTTTCTTTTTCTTTTTCTTTTCTTTTTTCTTTTTCTTTTTTTTTTTTTTAACTTTGTGGATCTTTGATGACCTGGGACAGATAATCAGGATGCTCTAAGTGTCTGAGAGATTGCAAATGACTGCGTTCTGAGGGGGTCTTTCATATGTAAAGTAAGCAATCCCAAACCCATTCAGGTACCCCATTTACTGGTCTCTTATTCCCCAAGGCAAGGCTCCCAGCCCCAATCTCTGCAGAGCCAGGTAGCATGCTCCTGACAGCTCCCTAAACTGGAGCCTGCTGCTGCAGTAACTCAGGCTAGCAACTCAACCTGCTTGACCAGTTCACCTGGCTTCTCCCTTTCCTGCCCTGAAAACTCATTAAACGTTTTGCTCTGCTTTCTATTCATTCCTCACAGTTCTCTATGACAACTCAGGCTGACTCAGGTACTTTCCCATTTGCCTCTGGGTTGTGTTGTCTGTCCCTTCCTTTTAGTTACTGCAAATCACAAACTATCTTTTCCATGGCATTTGTGCCCTGATCAGTTACCTTCATGTACCTGAATGATAATAAAAGCTACATTTAAAAAATAATATGGGGATTTACCCAGGAACCTCATGCTGGGAGAAGGAAAAGGCCTGGTGCGGCCAGGGGAGGAGCTTGTCTCCCCAGGAGATTTCACACAGTTCTGACGACTCATCAGACCACCTTTAGGGAGTGACTGGAGCCGACACAGTGATAGGTCAGCGATGGGCACATTGACCAGACTGCTTATGTATACAGATCTCTCCTGTTTGCACCTGAACTTCATTCCAGGACCCATCTTTAGGATGGACTTGGCGTAATCCCTTGACCTCATTGTTGCTCTTCCCAGTGTGGCCACATTGGATAAATCTTATTTATTTGCTTTTCATTCTTGTCTCCTGAGGACAGGTGAACGGATTAGCATGTTAAGGTTCCTGGGGTCCAGGCTCTGACCCCACAGCTCCAGGAATAACCTCTTGGGAGAAGGATGAGGTTTGAGCTAAGTTCTGTCTGGCTGAAAAGATGCTTGCACTTTCCAATGTGTACTGAATCGAGGTAGCATGGCCTGTTAGCTCCAGTAATCTGCGTTTCTACCAGTCTACTGCTTGTATTTCCGTCCCTGCTCCATTCCTGAAACAAATCAACTCAAATGAATTTCTCAAGATAGAGTAAATTCACTGAAGTCCCTCGAACCTGGAATGACAGTCCCACCCTCTGTCCAGCTCACCTGCCCCTGCCATGTTCCCTCTGAGTCTTCTGCTTTTGAGGTCTATCAATACTCCTCAGAGTCCCGAGTCTCCCCAGAGACCCAGGGCAACATCTACAAGGTCACTGTTCTGAAAGATCCCAACAGTCCCAATCTCTTCTTTAATACATTTTTTATTCTTTTCCTTATGATGAAAACAGCTGGGCAGTGTTGGCTCTCACCTTTAATCCCAGCACTCGGGAGGCAGAGACAGGCGGGTCTCTGTGATTTCGAGGCCAGCGGGGTCTACAGAGCAAGTTCTAGGACAGGTTCTGAAATTCTAGTCAAAAGCAAAAAAGGAATTCAGGCAATGGGGAAGCAGCTGGTTGGCAGACTCTGTTGAATGGTCCCTTCAGTTCTGAATCTACAGAGAAACCCAGTCTAAGAAAAACAACAACAACAACAAAAACTTATAATGAAAATAGATATTTTTTATAGTAATATATCTGGATTATGGTTTCCCCTCCATCTACTCCTTCCAGTACCTCCTCCCCTCCCATATGATCCACTCCCCTTCTGTCTTTATTAGAAAACAAATAGGCTGCCTGGCTTATTGGTGTAGGTCTTTAATCCCAGAGGCAGGTGGATCTCTGTGAGTTTGAAGCCTATAGAAGGTCTGTAGAAGAAGCAAGTTTCAAGACAGTCAGGGCTGTTACACAGAGAAACCCTGTCTTGAAAAACCAAAATAAGTAAAGTTGATCAGCATACATTTTATTTTACTAGAAAATCAAGTAAAGTGGTAATAATGAAAGTTCAAAGGGCCCACATCCAGCTGGGAGTTGTGTTTTGAGGCCAGCCTCCTGAAAAGGAAAAAGAAAAACTGGAGATCTGGGGGTATATCTCAGTGTAAGTGCTTGCCTAAACACACACACACACACACACACACACACACACACCTCTTCCCGCCCACTTCCTCCTACAGTCCCTCTCTCATTCTGGTCCTTCTGAGCCAAGGTTTTACAGTATTAAGGCTGAGCTTGAGCTTGTAGTTACTTTGCCTCAGCATCCTGAATGCTGAGATGACATCGTGCCAGCCAACCTCAGTGAGACAATGCAGAATCCTTGTTCTGAATTTGTAGGTTTTAACCAAAGAAGAAATACATCTCTGTGTATATATGTGGGTTTGAGGTTATACATAATTCCAAGATTTTACATATAGATATGTATGTATGTATGTACTTGTGAATACCTCTACTTAAATATTACCTGTGTGAGTATGCATGTGTGTTTGTGTGTGTAAGTTTACATAATACACACATATGAGGAGTTTATGTATAAACCCCTGAGGTTGTGTGTGTGTCTATGTGTTTAAAACCCCTGAGGTTCTGTCATCATCGTTAAATTTGAGAAGTTTTTTATTGTTGTTGTTGTTACTTTGTTATTGCTATTGCTGTTTTGTTTTCTTTGAAGCTGGTCTTGAAGTAACAGTAAATCTTCTTCCATCACCACTGGCTTTTTAATCTAATGAAGAATGTAACAATATAGGCAACAGTAAACTCAAAGTAGCACACAGTAGGAGACAGTGTGATGGCTCAGCCATTGAAAGCCCTTGCTGTGCAAGCCTGAAGACTTCAATGTCCAAATCCCACAGTGCAAGGAGAGAACTGATTCTCAGATGTTTTCCTATGACTTCCACACATGTAGGATACCTTGAATTTCATCCATTAGGCTAGGCTGACCTGCCAGTGAGCTTCGGTGACTTGCCTGTCTCTAGCCTTCCCATACATACAAGATGGAGATTACAGATTAGTGTTGACATGCTTGACTTTAAAAAAAAGTTATTTTCATTTTTAAGTGTGTGTGCGCGCCCATGAATACAGGTGCCCTTGGGAGTCAAAGAAGGTTTTGGATTCCCTGGAGCTGAAATTATAGGCATCTGTGAGTCACCTGATGTAGGTGCTGGGAATTGAACTTGGATCCTCTGTAAAAGTGATAAGCTTTTGTAACAGCCAAGCCATCCTTCCCACACTCATGCCTGACTTTTTGTTTGTTTTGTTTTTCAAGGCAGATTTTCTGTGTAACCCTGGCTATCCTGGATCTTGCTCTGTAGACCAGGCTGGTCAGAGATCCACCTGCCTCTGCCTCCCAAGTGCTGGAACTAAAGGTGTGCACCACCACAGCCTAGCAACCAGGCCTGACTTTCATATGAGTTGTACTAATGACTTAAAGTTAGGTTTTCATGTCTGTGTGACAAGCACTTTACCAAATGGGCCAACCGCAGCCCCTAAATGATCTTGAGGGGCAACTCTAAAGGAAAATTTCTAGGTATCACCAAATGTTTCCAAATGTGGTGCCAGGTTGAGGCAGAGTGCAGTGTATGATAGGAGCCCTTTTCATGCCTCTCATCTGTTCAGTACAAACCTACTGTGGTCACAATGAATATTTCCAGTTATATCTTTTCATCTTTTTCCAAATATCAAATTAATTTTATGGTTGGGTGAAGATTGGAACAAGAACTCACAGCCTGCTTATCCTGTGAGTTAAAGGGGTTTTCCCATCTATAAAAGCTGTGCCGAATCACCCAACAAATGAATGTTAAGTATTCTTTATACTTTAAAAACCAAGTTGAGCAATATGCCGCCTTTCCTGTTCTGTGTAAGTCAGCCGAAAGTCCTGAGGATTCCAGCTTGCTTCTGGTTCTGAGAACTACACTATGACTCTGAAAAAAAAAATCAGCTTGACATCTGATATTAGTTTCTCCATTTTTAAGACAAGAAGACAGAGTAATAAATGTCCTGTGTGGTTCTCATTATACAAAGGAGGCTGCTGTGAAGGGCACCTGGTCCAAATAGGGAATGACAAGTCATGAAATGGCACTGGGGGCTGGAGAGATGGCTCAGTGGTGAAGAGCACTGGCTGCTCTTCCAGAGGTCCCTGGTTTGATTCCCACACCCACATGGTGGTTTGCATGCAGCCCTCTGAAACTACAGTCCCCGGAGACCTGGCACCCTCTCCTGGCCTTTGTGAATGCCAATGATGCACAGGCAGGCATATGTACGGGCAAAACACGATACACAAAATAATGAAAGGAAATTTTAAAAAGAGCAAGAGAGAAAAATGTCTTATTATTTACTGTTTCCTTCCAACAAATGAGATTTCCTTCCATAGTGGGCTCTGGGCTTTCTGACTTTCCAGTTCATTTGTGTTATTGTTCTTTGCCAAATTATTTTTTTCCTGTCTAACTTTGAAAGAGCAGATGACTGGGCTGGAGAGATGGCTCAGAGGTTAAGAGCACTGACTGCTCTTCCAGAGGTCCTGAGTTCAATTCCCAGCAACCACATGGTGGCTCACAACCATCCGTTATGAGATCTGGTGCCCTCTTCTGGTGTGCAGATATATATGGAAGCAGAATGTTGTATACACAATAAATAAATAAATTCTTTAAAAAAAAAAGAAAGAGCAGATGACTCCTCAGTACTTTCCTCTCATCATATTTAAAAATTGCTCCAGCCTTTTGAAAGGGGACCCATCCTGCAGATACACATGCACACACACAGCTTGGTGAAAAGAGCTAGTTTTTCTGGAGCATCCAAAGGACAGCCAAATTCTGATGTCAATTTACCAATTCCATTTCTTGGCCCCTTTGCCTCATTCTCCTTTCCTTCCTGACCCTCTCCACACACACACCCAAGTACATTCTACTTTACAGAGTATATTTACTCTGCAACTTATTTTGAGACAGAGTCTCATGTAACCCAGATTGACCACAAACTCCCTGTTTAGCAAAATATCACCTTGAAGTCTAATAAATTAAGAGTCGTGGATCCTAGCAGGGTATGGAGGCACAGGCCTTTTAACCAGCACTCAGAAGGAAGAGGCAGGAGGAGCTCTGTGAGTTCAAGAATAGCCTGGTTTATATAGCCAGTTCCAGGACAGCCAGGGCAGCATAGAGACCCAGACACGAAAGAAAAAGGGGGGGGGGAGAAAGAGTAATGGATCCTATTGTCATCCAGTCCTTGTCATATTTTCTTGTGATTAGTTGGCTTTCTTGGTTAGAGACAGCATATGGAGAGTTGTGTATTGGTGGATCACTCCACCAATGCATGTCTTGTGCATTGTCCAACACTTGGTAGGCTGAAAAGATAAGAATATATTTAAAAATTGGGTTAACTCCAATGAGGAAAAGAATTACTTCTTCTACTCCAGTAGCGGGGGCCCAGTAATCATCTTGGTACCAAATGACTACTTAGGTACTGAACTGGGAACTCAGTATTTTTGTCTCTGTTACAGGCAACTTGGCCAATGGCAGTCGGTGAGTAAGAGCTCACTTTTTCGAGACAGGGTTTCTCTTTGAGGCCCTGGCTTCCTAGAACACTCTGTAGACCAGGCTACCCTTGAACTCTCAGAGTTCTGCCTGCCTCTGCCTGCCTTGTGCTGGGATCAAAGGCATGTGCCACCACTGCCTGACAAAACTTATTACATTATTTATTGTTTTGTGTGCATGTGTGTATATGTGTAGCTGCTCCTATGCCACAGAATGCGTCTTTGTCAGGGTTTACTATTGCTGTGAAGAGACACCGTGACCAAGACAACTCTTAAAAAGGAAATATTTCATTGTGGTGGCTCACTTACAATTCCTAGGTTCAGATCATCATGGCGGGGAGCCTGGCGGCATGCAGACAGGCATGGTGCTGGAGAAATAGCCAAGTGTCCTACATCTTGCAGACAGCAGGAAGTTGACGGACTGTCACACTGAGTGAAGCTTGAGAAAAATAAGACCTCAAAGCCCGCCCCCACAGAGACAAAGATTAAAGGTGTGCTCTCCAGCCTCAAGGTCTGGATTAAAGCTGTGTGCCATCCACCCTCGTCCAGCAAGACTACATTTCCTCCAACAAGGCCGCACGCCCTAATAGTGCGACTCCCTATGAACTTATGGGGACCAAATACATTCAAACCGCCACCACGTGTGTGTGAAGGTCAGAAGACAACTTGTGATCCTGGGGATTGACTAGAGTTATCAGGCTTGACAGCATCTCTCCCTATCTCCTGAGCAAGCCTATCAGACCACAAGTGTATTCCTACCATTTAGAGCCCACAACCCTGCCACAGTGAGTCTTCCTGGGCGAGTGTGCCAGCACTAGAGTAGCTGACAACAGAGGCTGGCTGGCATCAGCTGGCCAAGCCACACATCTGTTTGGTTATACAGTCACTTTGTGTGCATGTGTGTATATGAGGTTTGTGTGTATTTGTGCAGTCATATGTGGGAATGTAGGTGAAAGACCCCCAGAGGCTCAGGTCCCCAGGATTTCGGCCCAGGACCGAGGTGACCCCAATCACCAGGCGGAGGTGAAAGCTTGATGCAAACAGAACAAGGTGTTATTAAAGTTGTTTAACGAGCTAACCCCATGTTAGCTTGGGCCTTTCATCCATCCACCATGGCGGATGGCTGGGAAAAGACACCACGAAGCCACGGCATGGAGTTCTTATAGGGCAGCATAAGGGGAGTGTCTAGGGGTACGCACAGGCTCAGGATTGGTGTGCCTCCAGGCTTGGATGACTTGCCCTGTGTTGATTGGTCAACTGGTTGTTATGGCCCATAGGCCCTCCCAGGGTGGTTGCTATGCTCTGCACGTCATTGCTGTTCACTTGTCCGTAAAGCACACCCAGAGCCATAAGCAAAACACCATCCGCTAACTTCTGATTGGTTCCTTGCCATGAGGCAGGCATCTGACCTCCCAGTGACCAAGACAAGGTCAGGCAAGCACTCGCTAGGCTGTTATGGCTGCCGAAATGGGGAGCTGGTCCCTTCACAGGTACGTACTTGGAGGTTAGAGGACAACCTGAGGTATCTACCTCATCCCTACCTTGTTTTAGACAGGGTCTCTTTGTGTTTCCCTACTTTCTCTACCAGTCTCGCTGGCCCAAGAGCTTCTGAGGACTCTTGTGCCCTCCTCCACTCTTACTACAAGAATGCAGGGATTTGATCCTGAGACAACATGGGCATCTTTTACATGGATTCTGAAAGTTCAAACACAGGTCCTCACACATGTACCGCAAGCACCCACTGAGCCAAATCCCGATCTTCCAGTCACTGGGAGGATAGATGTGCTCAATGAAGTTCACTGCAAAGATGCCCACTCTTTTCGCCCATTTCTTCTAGTCCATTTATCCCAGAGGCTGAAAAACTAAAGTCCACAGGTCAGATACACTCAGTGCCTAGTTGTGGATGACATTTCATGGAAACAAGCTATGCTAGTTAGCTTTTTGCCAATTGGACTCAAGCTAGGGTCATCTAGGAAGGGGGAGACTCTACTGGGAAAATATCACCATCAGATTGGCCTCTAGATAAGTCTGTGTGTAGGCAGAAGTTCCTCTCCTGCCCACCTGTTCTCAGATACACATCAACTGCTTCCCAAATAACTGACTGGAAGGCTTCATATAAATTGAAAAATGCTCAGCCAATAGCTCAGGCTTGTTACTAGCTAACTCTTACATTTAAATTAACCCCTATTTCTATCTATGCTTTGCCATGTGGCTTGGCACATTTTCTCAGTATAGCATGCCCATTTTGCTCTCTCTGCATCTGCTGTTGACTCTCTGACTCCACCCTTCCTCTTTCCAGGGTCCTTAGTTTGATCACCCTGCCTATACTTTCTGCCTGGCTACTGGCCAGTCAGCATTTTATTAAACCAATTTGAGTGACAAACTTTACAGTGTACAAGAAGATTATTCCACAGCAACTATGGGGTATTTTCTTGATTGATGACTGATGTGGAAGGGCCCAGCCCACCGTAGGTGGCGACATCCCTGGGCAGGTGGTCCTGGGCTGGATAAGAAAGTAGACCAGAAAGCCATGGTGGAACAAGCAATAAGCAGAGTTCCTCCATGGCCTCTCTTCAGTTCCTGTCTCCAGGTTCCTGCTTTGAGTTCCTGCCCTGACTTCCTTTCATGATGAACTGGAAGCTGGAAGCTGAAGTAAACCCTTCCCTCCCCAAGTTGCTTTTGGTCATGGTGTTTATCACAGAAATAGAAGGCAAATTAGAATGTGAGCCATGGTTATTTATTTCTGCCCTGACTGTGATGCCTTCTATGTGGCAGCAGAGAGGCAAGATAAAGCCTGTGACCTGCGAGCTGAAAACATTTGCTCTAACCCTCTGTGTACAGAGGAAGTTTGCAGATGTCAGTGTGTTCCTTTCCAGTGCTATCTCTGATCTTTGGTTCTTCCTTTTATATCTTTAGTCAATTAAGCCATTTGGTTTAAGTCAATTCATATATATATATATATATATATATATATATATATATATATCACATATATTTTTTTCTTTTTTTGAGATAGGGTTTCTCTGTGTAGCCATGACTGTCTTGGAACTCCGTCTGTAGACCAGGCTAGCCTCAAACTCACAGAGATCTGTTTATTCTGTGCATATTTTCACTTTTCACCTCTTCTTTTTCTATACAACAAAAAAATAATGAAGATATATTGTCCACAGCTCTAACCATTGGGGATTTCTTCTCAACCCCTCCCTCCACATTTCTGGCTGCTGTTTTCTTTTGAGACAGAGTTTCGTTATGTAGCCCAGGCTAGCATTCTACTCTAAATCCTTCTGTCTGCCACCACCATGCCTGGCTCACTTTATAGTGACCTGCTATTAGGCCCAGAAAACTTTAGGTAGGTCTGCCAGGATCCAGTTTACGCTGAGCAGCTCTGAGTACATGCTCACTTGATGCCGTGTAGTTTAATGGTGGGCCAAGAATATAATATGGCTCTTCCTGTAAGCGACCTGAGGTAACCTGTGAAGATGGTTTGCTACTCTCTAGACCCAGAAAACCCTACAAAATC